>NC_060288.1:13571262-13871262 GCF_021613505.1 Equus quagga | reverse complement strand
TCATTTCACTGACCCACGCTGCTTCAGCTTTGAAGTCACAGGTGCTGGTTTTCTAAACCCTAAGACTCTGCAACCTCAGTATAGCCTTTAGGACCATCCATGCAAGTCCAGAGAATTCACAGTTCCCAGAAACAATGTGGATTTGGACTCCTATTCGCAGAGGGGAGGCAAATAAGAAAGAAAATATTTTTTCCAGGCAGAGTTACACGCGACATTAATAACAGCTCTTGCTACAGAGGTTCCCTCATGTACAAGGTGTTTCTTTTCCTCAAAACAACTCTGCAAACTGGGCATAATTATCCCAATTTTACCAGCAAGGAAATGGTGCACAGAGAGGAAGAGGCCAAGTACATGATCAAGTCCAAACAGGGGACAAAGTACAGGTGAGATGACAACCCCCCACTCTGCATCCTGTGCTCTTCCTGCGAAGCCATCCTGCTTTCTGGTGACTTGCACTTGAATTGGCAGTGTGATTTCTTTCAGTCGCTAAGTCGGTGAATCCTACCTTTGACTGCAAGCTAAAATCTCAGAGCGGCTGCCTCCCCTCCCATTCCCATTAAAACACAACCTCTGGGGGTGGAACCAGGATGTTAGTATTTTTTTTAAGCTCCCCCGGTAACGCTAATGTGCCGTGAGGGATGCAAACCACTTTTCTAAATGTTTAATTTGCTTCAAAATAATTTAGCTCACCAAGAATAGACACTGTTCTTTAGGCAAGTGGTGGTAATTTAATTAATTAAATTGCTCAAACCTATGATTGAATTATATTTAGAAGTTAGATAAAGAGAAGAACATGAGAAGAGAGAGTTGAGTTTTGTTAAATAGTTTATTTGGGGACATGTCTGCAAAACCGTTGCTGGATATCAGAAATAACAGCTCATCTCAGGAACCCCAAGCCCCCTGCACCCGGAGATTTCCTGGGGCACAGTGTTGTCTTGGTGTTTGAAAATGTTTATATGTTTAAAAGTAATTAAAGCAAATTGACAGTTCATTATTCTGGACATGATTTTACCAAGAGAAAGTTCTCTTTCAATGTAATAAGTTTCCTATTTAAAGCATTTTGTGTCATGTTCCCAGGTTAAACATAGCAGACAATAATCTTTTGGTAAGTCTTTGTGTCTTATCCGGAAGACTTTTTAATTAATAGCATATTCATTAAGGTTAAAAATAGATCTTTACCAGAGGTCTTTCTTCAAGAAAATCTATACCTCCCACTCTTTAATTAAGGCTTCCTGGCATGAAACACACTCCCCCAAGTTCTAGTCCTTTTGGCCTGATTCCCTAAAAGCTTATTTCCAAAGAGACTGGGAGTAACCAATACTCTTCTTTTGAGCATGAAGGAAGACCTAGAAAGCCCCACCTCGCAGACATCAAAGGCTCCGGCCCCTCCTTCACCTTGACAACACATCGACGGGATGGCAAAACCCAGCCACTAAGTGCATCCTCAGAAATTTGCCATCTGCTTTGAAACTGAACCAAAAAGGGGTTTATAGATATATATATTTACATTTTTTCCTGCGTGAATATTTTGTACCTACCTTATTTTCTGAAACATTTATTTAGTATTGAAATTACAGTAATAGAATTCTTTATCATTGGAGTAAAGTTTTTTCAATAAAGACCTTCTCTACTAGTTTCTGGAACCTCCCTCCACCTCTCCAGATCAAATGAAAAGATTCAAAATTCTGCAATTCAGAGAGAAACGTGCTGGAAAAAAAACCTTTGAGATAGACTAAGTGCCTCAAATTTCTTAGCCTGGAGGAAACTGGCTTCAGGGTACCCCATTACTTGCCTAAATGATACAAAGATTACTCTGCAGAAGATGGGAACCAGCTACTTTGTACAACCTGTGAGAAGAGAACAAAGGAAGCTGACTTCAACTGCCACAGGATGGATTTAGAGGGATCAATACAAGGAGGACTTTCGCTTCTGAAACAGGTGAAAGAGCAAGAATTCTCTTCTTTAAAGCTTTAAAGAAAAAAAACAACATGCTCCCTTATATTGACTGGAATTAGTTATTCTTGAGGATAGGAGAATTAGTCAAAACTTTTTCACTGTACAGTGACAGAAATGCAACATCTAGCTCCTTCTTAAAAGATGAAATCATTGCTCATATTATTGAAAGCCCAAGGGTGCCCTACAGGCATTGCTGGATTCAGGGGCCAGAACAAGGAGAAGGGCACACTGTGTCTGTCCATCTCTCTCTGTTTAGCTTTATTGTCTGAAAGTCTTTCTCCTTGTGACAGCAAATGGCCGCAGGCAGCTGTGAGCTTATTCTGCCCTTAAAGCTCCTCTGTCAATAGTTGCATCAATAAAGGATCCTGATTTGCCTTGAGTCAGCCCCTGGACAGCTCACTGGTTCCAGAATAATCTAATCAGTCAGACTGGGTTGTGTGCCTGTCCCCATGGCAAAGGCAGCGAGAACCCTCAATTGACAGAACCCACAGATCTTATGGAAAGCAGGAAACAAGAGTTCCAAAAGGAAAAGAGGTAGGACAGACTGAAAAATAACCTGGCTACTGCAGAGGATGCATTTGGGCAGAATTCCACTTACTCTCCTGCAATCACATGATGACAACTGTGAATCAAAATTTTAATAGACTGCTACACTGGTGTCCCAAACCCCAAAGCTAAATGCGACCTTTTCTTTTGGCTAAACCTTAAGCTTTTAGTATCTTTTTCATTATTGTTGTGTTCGGATTTGGGGTTTTTTTTGGGGGGGGGGGGAGAAATAATGAACTCCTGATAAACTGGTTGTTATAAGAAACGAGGTAAATTTTCCCAATCTTTAGATCACTGTTAACCAATCTGAACTTGATGTGGTTTGGGTCCATTGGTCATGAGCCTCCACAGGGAATTTCCTGTTGGCTTTTTCTATCCTTAATATTTCCCTCTACCTGTCACCATGTTGCAGGGGCCAGACAACTGCCCACCAATGGCGCTCTTGCCCTATTTCTCAGAGCAAACTTTCCCTGGCTCCAGAGAAGAGGGAGTTCAGGATCCCATCATCTGAAGCCCAAAGATGAGTGAAGATAATCTTACCCCCAGGGCCCAAAGAAGGCAATCACAATTGTTGACAGTACGTTTCCCGAAGTTTGGGTTGTTTGGTCTTAATTAAAACCACTCAGCGTATCATTCAGCGTTCTGGGAAGGCACAGAATTCATCTCAGGTGGTTTGAATAAAGAGATTTTGTGAAGAACTATTCACAGATGTATAGGCAAGATTAAGGCAACAAACCAGAGAACAAAGATATCCAGAGACTAGCGACATTGGAAGCCATTACCTCCACTAAGGCCAGAGAGACAAGGAGGAAATAGAGTTACCAGAGCTGGGTGCAAGCTGAAGGTAGAGATGGGGCCAACTGGCAGGAACAGAAGGCATGGAGCGGGTTATCCATTTGCCCCCTTGATACCTTGATCCCCTCTCTGATGCCCTGCCGCTGTCTCCCTGGACCAAATCCACCTGGCAGCCAGTCAGCAAGGGGCCCAAGGGATGCAGTCCACAGGGGTCGGCATCCCAAGCATGGAGCAGGGAAGAGAAAAGAGAGAATGGATTGGCACACCATTTGGGCCACCAACAGACTTATCCAATTGCAACGTCCCAACCTAGTCCCACCCATTTTTAGGATCTTTTCTCCAGCATCAGTAAAGAGAATACTAATTTTCTCTCTTGTGCATGTGTGTGAGTGCGTGTGAATGTGTGACAGTGGTTTCAGAGTCTGAAACCGCCATCAGACGGAGTTTGACTCTGAGCACTGCAGCTTGCTAGTTATATGATCTTGAACAAATTATTTAGTTTCACCAAGCCTTAGTTTCCTCATCTATAAAATGAGGATAATAACGGTACCCACCTTAAAGGGTTTTTGAGCTAATTAAATGCGACAATCCATGTAAAGTTTTTAGCACAGTGCATGGTGCAGAGTGAGGGCACAGAGAAGGCATTCAGTGTGGCTGGTCCTTTCTGAGCTACTTTGAACAAAGAAGTTTGCCCATCCCCCACGAGCAGGCAATTTTTGGGGCCAGGCCACTCTAAATTCAAGTTTAGAGGGAAGACTATTTGCAAGTCGTTAAGAGAGTAGATCCCAAGAGTTCTCATCACAAGGAAAAAAATATGTTTTTCTTTTTCTTTTTTTTCTATCTATACGAGAGGATGGATGTTAACTAAACTTGTGATAATCATTTCATAATATATGTAGGTCAAATTATTATAATGAGCGCCTTAAAATTATCCAGCACTCAATGTCAATGACATCTCAAAGAAACTGAAAAAACAGTTAGAGGGAAGACAGACAAACGTCTCTCACGCCTGCAAACATGCAGCCCTGCTAGGACAGCACAGAACGCGCATCTCACGTGGAACATCTGCACCGAAGGCAACGGCCGTGACGTCAGGGTTTCCCCAAACTAGAGGCAGGTGATTGCTTCACATCTGTGTGACCAAGGGGCCCGTTCTGGTTATTTTCCCCAAAGGAAACATGCTCCACAAATAACAGAAAATTACTAGCAATGTTAAAATGATACTTTTCCAACTTCAAAAAACCCAAAAGAACAAAATGTCTCAGTCAGCTCGGGCTGCTATGACAGAATATCACAGGCTGAGTGGCTTAAACAGTAGAAATTTATCTTCTCACAGTTTTGAGAGCTGGACGTCCCAGATCAAGGTCCAGCTGGGTCAGTTTCTGGTGAGAGCTCTCCTCGTTGGTGAATGGCCACCTTCTCACTGAGCGTTCACATGGCCTCCCCTGGGTGTACGTGTGGAGAGAGAGAGAGAGAACTCTCTCCTTTCCTCTTCTTGTAAGGACACCAGTCCTATTGTTTTTGGTCCCAACACGAATGGCCTCATTTAACCTTAATTACCTCCTAAAAGCTTTATCTTCAAATATAATCACACTGGGGCTAGGGCTTCAATGTGTGAATTTTTGGAGGACTCAGTTCCACTCACAGCACAAAACCAAAGAAAACTGTAGTCCCACAAGTCACTCGATTACCAAGATTTTTCAGATCACCTCAAAATATTCCTGGTTATCAAAACAGCCTCATCAGAAGCCAGGAAGTTTACCCTAGGAGAAAACAGCACTGCTCATAAGCATGTATCCAACAAAAATGTGTCCATGTATTCACCAAAAGACATATAATAGAATGTTCATAGCCCCAAACAGAAAAACCCCAAATATCCATTTCCTGCTGAATGGATAAACAACCGCTAGTATATTCCCACAACATCAGAGCATACGGCAGCAAAAAGAAGCAGTAACATGGATAAATCTCACTAACACAAGGGAAGAAGCAAGACGCTTCAAAGTACACATTCTATGATTCGGTTAATGTCAAGGTCAATATTAGGCAAAATTACATCTGGAAGTCAGGAGAGTGGTTACCCTTGGGAGAAGGGCATAATGACCAGAAGGGGCCATGGGAGAGGAGGATCTGGGACTCTAATGCTGTAATGTTCCATTTCTTGGTGTGGGTGCTGGTTACACGAGTGTGCTCATGCTGTGAAAATTCACTGAGCTCAGGACTGATGGTTTATGCATTTTTCTGTATGTATGTTAGATTTCAGTAAAATTTTGGAAACCTCAAGCTCTGACATCTGATTCTGGTCATAGCCAGCTTCCTGGTCCTTCAGTTGTGTCCACCATTGCTGCGCCCCATGTGCTTTTTGCAGAACCAGGGCAAGAAGTGAGAGTGGGAGGAGAACACAGAGAGAACAGCTGAAAAGCCCACAGGAGAGGGAGAAGCACCCCAGTGAGCCGGGGCACAGAGTGCATGAGCCGGAGGGAGCACAGTGAAGGGGAACTTTGGCAATGAGGGCAAAAATTAAACAACATAGTGAGAGAATGTTTGTTGCAAAGGCAGATAATATGAATAGCATCAAAAAGGAAAGAAATTACTTTGGAAGAATCATTTTAGCATCGTATCTGCACATAATGTGAATTTGAGAAGGAAAAAACCAGGTTCACTGAGATCCATGTAAATAAGTGCGTGCTGGCTCCATGCTCGTCTGCATCTGAATCCTCAGAACATTTCCCGTGAAACAAGATGTGAAGAACATTCCATCTCACCCAGCAGACAATGCTGATGTTTTGCTGTGGGCCCGTTCACAATAATATCAACTTCTAAAACTAAGGGAAGTGAATATTTATTCCGTGTAATCAGACTCTGCAGAACTTGTTGACTGAACTGACAGGACTCTGCCTGCCCACCACACTCCAAAACTTTTTGCGATTCCAATTTGCAGATATTGTCAGTGTCTTTACACGCACAGGACCAGAGAAGTATTCTACGTTCTTCACAGAAATGAAAGTAAGGATGGAGTGGCCAACACTGGGGTATGGGATCCCACCTCTAAAAATTACCTAGGAAACAGAGCAACGTGAGAACAGCATCACCCGCAAGGAACACTGAGATTTTAGCATCATCACCATTTCATGATCAATTACTAACCAGCAGGTACTGTTTTATGAACTTTGCATGTATCATGTGCAATTCTCACAGCTGTTATTATTTCTGTGATATTGATAAGGAAGCTGATGCTCACAGATGCTAAATAACTTATCCAAGAACACACAGCCAATCAACGAGAGCCTGGATATCTCAGGTCTGTCTCCTGAGTTATGCTCTTTGCACTCTGCTCTACTGTCTGCTAGAATGAGCGAAGTTTTGAAGAGCTTGGTAGGACCAGAGTGAGTCTGCAGATAGGAAAATCCAGCAGGAAAGAAATGATCTCTGAAGACAAAAAAGCAGGAATAAGAGTAAGGTTTAGAATATTCTACTCAAAGATCTCTCTGCTCTCATTGCCTGTTAAGAAGGCTGGAAAGGACTATGGGGGAAAGTTAGTGCTTTTTGCTGAATAGCCTCCTAGATGGGTTACAATTAACAGAGAGGGAGAGGGAAGCTTAAAGTGACATTTCCAGAAACCCAAATGGCATGTGCTGCAACGTTTTCCTGGGTCTAAACCAGAGGGTTCCAGCCAGGCCTATAAGAGATAAAGCCCTGGAGGAGCTTTTCAATGACTAGCAGGCAGGGTCTGTGCTGTTTGTCATGCTGCCTGAGACATTCATCAACCATAGATGCTGTGGAGATGAAGCAGTGGACATGTACTTCAGGAGAAGGTGGAAGATTGGAGTGATGCTTCTGAATGATCTGGATCATTAGAGAGAGAGAAAGGATCCTAGAGATGATGGGAGAAATAATCCATGAGAAGAGACAGAAGGAATGAACCCAAGGAGGCAGAGATGCAATTCAGCGCTACGAGTTTGGTGAGAGTAGGATAAGGTGCTCTCTGGAAGGCGAGATAAGGAACTCTGCACTAGCAGACACCATGGACAGAGAGAGGCAGAAATCCTGTGAAGGTGAAGCTTGAGGGTCCCTCACTCCCAAAGGCTCCTTTCCAAGAGCTTACAAAGTACACTGACAATGCATTCGTATGATCACATGCTTGGTAAAATTAGGGGAAAAGAGATGTTTTAGCTGAAATTAGTTAAGCTTGGGGAATCTTTTTATTCCAACTTCCCCTTCACCCTACTTGCCCATAGAACAAGTGGCCCCAGAATGTCCTTGGTCCTTTTGGGAATCCAGCTAAGAGGAATTTGTGTTGGGGGTATATTTAGTTGAGGTCTAATGGGATATATTAATATGGTTTTCAGTTATTTCTATGAATAGTCATTCCATGTAGGAATGGTTTCCAGGAGCATACCTACCATTGTGGGCGCTGACTTGCCCAGCATCATAGCACCAAGATGCAGGGCCAGAGGTCACATCGAGATATGAACGAGTTCTCCAGTGATGGGTGAGAAAGGATCTGGATAGTGTGGAAGAAATAAGCTTGGAAATGTTTGGAGCAAGAGCTGGTCTAGGAAAATTATAATCATCAGATGATAAAACTGAAGCAGAGGATTTGAATTTTATCGATGCCAAATCAAACTTGGAAGCTCTCTTGTGTCAAGAATACACTCAGTAAAGCAACATCTACAACTATAAACTCGCCTCATGTATTTTTTTCTTTTTTGATGGGAATTGTGTGAAATAGAATTTACCAGAAATCTTATGTTTGTAGGACCCAAACAGCAAGTCTGTGTGTGTGTGAAGCTGACATCTTTCAGTCAACCCAACTATCAGCAATGAGAAACAAATGCTGATGATCTGTGGTAGAGGAAAGACTGAATTATCTTGCTCGTCTTTCTATAGAAAAAGCTATTACAGAGTTGCTGTCATATGAAGAAGTAATCAAAGAGCAGGCAGCCAAAAAATTGGGGGAATATGTTATAAAGGTGTTTCAGGTAATTAAATAATAAAAATATAGGGTTTTTTAAATGACTTTTGTGATGCTTGTAGTATCAGTCAGCTTTTTAAAATTTATGATTGTGGCTTCTTTTCACATTCTAAATACGTATTTGTGTCTGTGCCTAATTTTGAATTTACATTTTCCTACTCCAGTTTTTAAAGAAGGTCCATGGAATTGAATAAGCTTTGAGCTCCACATCACCGGCCCCACCCCTGCCTGAGATGAGGGATTAACAGCAGGTTTCCCGTGAGACAGGGCAGAGGATTCATGGAGCCAGCTGGAGAGAGGGAATCCTTTATCAACCCAGGAGGAGAAAGTTACACAGCTGGTGGGTGACTTCCCACAGGGGAAGGTGGAGGGAGCTAATTAGTGGATGTGCTCAAGCATGGGGTATGGCAAGGGACAGAGGAAGCTACGAAAGCACCTGATATGGTCTCTCCTGGCCTGGAATTTTCAGAAAGAGGGTGAGATTTTCTGTTTGAGGTAGCAGGGCTGTCCCAGAATCCTTGAAACCAAGCTAGGTCTGGCTTCCCAACAACGGATTGACACTTAAGAAAACTCCAGGAAGAGGAGAACATGTTGGTAAAACCTATATCCTAAAATTCTGGAGAAAGTGTAGCTCTAATCCTATGAGGCATTGAGTCTCTCAATGGCCCTAAGGAATTTTTGTTCTCGAAGCGTTAATGTTTGTTTCTTCCAAATTTTATCCCAGGCAGGCATACGATGACATCCATAAGAGGGTATTGCCACCCATCACACCTTGGCTTCCCTGAGAATTAGTGCTCGGAAATGAATTCAAATTAATTATCTGGTTACACGATGGCAAGATTAACCTTTAAAGTGGATGCAATGACCATGATTTACATAATCTATTTAATCATTTTTCAATAAAGTTAATATTCTGAAGACAAGTGGGGAGAAATAAATTACATCTTATAGCTTTTTGCAAACACCAGGCTCAACTGACTAAAGAATAAAATTAACATTATCTAAGGTATGGAACATATCGGGCGCCCGAAGTAATAAATTAGATTACAGGGATAATTAACAACCCTTCCAGAGTCTTCCCGTAATATGAATTCATCCGGACAGTAAATAAACAGTGACACACACAAGGAGCAGATTTCATCCATCTTGGGACCCAAACAGAGATTCCCTGATCTGATAAGACCTTACGAAACATTTGACAGGTGTGTGGAATAAACATGGAGACTTTGTTTAAGGATCTACCAGAGATCTGTCTAGAATGGAAGGTATAGACTGAAAATGAGCCAAATAAAATTGAATTTGAATCTGGGTGCATTTCTCCTCTGATGGTTTTCTTCATTTAGGTTCCATTCTGGGCAGGATGTGCGTGTTTTATTCTGCTTTCTAAAGACACAAAGGCCTAACAACTTAGTGACTGGAATGGTCTGTTCTTTAGTCTCGAGGAACCTGGTGCCTCAGAGCTGTGACGTGAGGAATCCAGAAGAGACCTTGGGAAATGTGTTTAGGGAAAGATGTCTTATTTAAAATGAGCTTTCTGAATCTAAAAAGTCTGAAAATTTAGATTTCCCCAAGAAAATGAGAAGACAAGGAATATAAAAACAGAAACTGTGTCATTTTAAAAAGTAGTTTATATAAAAATTTCATTTTCAATTAAATAAAATTACACACTGTGAATGCTGCAAACACAAGGGAAAAAAGGAGAGTTCCACGAGGATACTGGAGCTCTACGTCTCACACAGAATGAGATGCAGAGGGAAGCATGCAGGGAGGAAGCTGCGCCTGGAGGCACAGAGAACTGGGTTCCAGCCCCGCTGCCGCTAACTCAACAGCTCTGAGCAAACTCACCTCACTCCTCTGGGTGTCTAGGTCCCTCATCTGAAAAGTAAGGACCATCTGGTACCCAGCTCGCAGCACCCTAGTTAAGCAGGGGTGTGGACTCAGTCCAGCCTGTGTGTGAGTTTCAGCCCTATTAGCTGCACAACTCTGAGCAAGACATTTAAACCTTTTAACCTCAGTTGCCTTATCTGTAAAATGGAGAATTAGTAGAACCTACCTCATAGGATTATCAGGATGACTGACCAAAGTAAATGAATAGAGTACTTAGCACACAGTGCCTGGCACACAGTCAGGGTTTGACAAAAACTGGCTCTTGATAGATATAATATAGCTCGAAAATCTCCCCAGCTATAGCATTCTATAATCCTAGTTTTATGACATAAGGATAGAAAACCCACAGTTGAACAATATTACAAATGATGAGTCTGTTTGTTAGTGCCATCGAGTCAATTCTGACTCCTAGCGACCCTGTGGACAGCAGGGGGAACCCTGCCCCATCTTTTCCGCCATCCCCTCACCTTCCATCGCTACATCAGACAATGTTCGACTGCTATTCACAGGGTTTTCATGGCCAGTTTTTTCAGAAGTGGGTGGCCAGGTCCTTCTTCCTAGTCTGTCTTAGTCCAGAAGCTCCACTGAAACCTGTCTACCATGGGTGACCCTGCTGGCATTTGAAATCCCAGTGGCATAACTTTCAGCATCATAGAAACATGCAGCCACCACAGTGTGACACCTGACAGACAGAGGGTGTGGTTCCCTGAGCAGGAAGTGAACCCGGGCTGAGGCGGTGAGAGTGCCGAATCTTAACCACCAGATCGCCAGGAAGAATCTGTAAGCTGTGTCAGTTCATGAAGACATAAAGACACCATAACGTTAAGTAGAAGAAGGAAGTTGCAAATAGTTGTCTTCAGTGTATATGTGCTCGTAAAAATGAGGGGTATATGGCAAACAATGGAAGGAAATCATCATTGAAACCATTGAAATATTCTATTATCCTTCTCTCTAAAGCTGTTTGAGAGTTCAATACCAACCTAAGAAAAAGCTGAAACTCTATGAAAAGTGGTTTCACTTCTCCTCTTTTTCTGTGAAATTATCCAAGATAAGTAGAGGTTGCCATGTGGGGTCACAGTTAGTGCCCGAGGGCCCTTGGAAAGCCATCCTGCCTGGGCGATGGATCTAGTTGTTTTGTGGCTCATCTTTAGCGCCTCACAAAAAGCTTTTCAAAAGGGAGAGATGGTCCCTTCTCTCCTCGTGAAGCTTGCTGAACGTCTTTCCTCAGAAAATGTTCCTCGTAGCTTTTCTCTGACTCGGCCTCAAGCATTTCAAGAAAAGCCCATAAAGACAGCGACTCCATAAATTCAGCAGAAACACTCTTCATCCAACTTTGACTCTTACTTTTTGAATGTCAGTGGGAAGAGAGGGTGTGCCTCTCTACTGCCATTTAAACAGTGCTGGAGAATGAGAAATCCTCTGTGGAATCAGCGACAGGCACAGCCACTTTCTAAATGATACTTCAAATGCAGGGTCTCAGGCTTCTGGCTCCTACGCTACTGATCTTTCTACCCCACCTAAACGCCTCTGTGTTACTCTAATAACTAGAGAATAACCACAAGAGCTCAATTATCGAGTATTTTATAGATGCGTGGCACCATGTTGAGCACTTTACACACATCGTTTGATTCTCACAACAGCTCTATAACGTATATAGTAATATTGTCCCCATTTTACAGATGAAGACATGGAGACTTAGAAAATGCAAGCAACTCCTTCGAGGTTACAGTGTTTGTAAACACCAGAGATAGGATTCGAATCGCCTTCTACTTGATTCCAAAGCTCATGGTCCGAGCAGTTACTCCGTAGGCCTGTCTGTTGGTTGAGAGAGCTCTCACCCTTAACAGTCTTCCCCAAATTACTGTGGCGTCTCCTCTCCTTTAGGAATAAGACATCCTGTGCACATGCCTTAGGGAGCGTTTTCCCCAGCATGAGTGCCTCAGTTAGCCAATAGTTTGATTGCCTGTTTTAGCCCAGCGATCGTGCTAAGATAAAAAGCTTTTGAACTTCCAGCCTTGTCATCTTCTAAAAAGAATGCATTTGAGGAGAGTTAATAGACACGTGAGGTTTTAAAAAATTAAAAGTCCATCTTTAAGTAAGAGATTCTTTAAAAAGTGGGCTAGAGAGCAAAAGAATTCTAAATCTGAATGCATGTGTGTTTGTGTGTGTGTCTGCATAAAGGAAGTCCAAGAAAAACGATGCCCATTTATTTCACAAAATGCCATCAGAAAAGATGAGGAATGTCAAGGCAAGAGGAGACTATAGTTATTTATTCCCCAAAGGAAGAGCATTTGGAGAGATTCATCGGCATGACAGTAGCAATCCTCCAAAACATTTAGACATGAATACTTGAAGACAAGAAAAGGACAAATCAATCAGGTACATCACATTTGAAACCATCACAGTACACAATGCTGCGATAAGTCATCATCTGTGAATGCAGCCACTTGCTTCCCCTCTACTTAGCTGCTTCATCTTCCACAGACAAATATAAAGATACAACTGGGAATCAGCCAAACCGAGGCAACCAAACATGTGCTCCTTCAAATCAATGTGCAAGGAAACAAAATGGAGAAAGCCCGCTTTCAAATCAACATACTCCTTCTCTAAAGAGGGGCTCCATCTCTTCCTGTATATGGGTGCAACACCCCTCAGAGAAGGGCGAGGGCTGATTTCTTTTCTCTTCTCAAGGGTTAATTCTCCTATTGTTGTCACTCACAGAATGCAATAGCCAGTTGGAGGAGATATCCTTTTGTTCCTCTATGTCAGTAATAGACGTTTCTTTCAGATCAGGGAACCGGAGGGGGGAAATGAAGATGCCAATTAAGCATGAGGGAGGAATAAATTTAGTCTCATGCAGCCTCAAAATGAGCTACCCCACAGTCCAGAGTTGTGTCTCTGTCAGGTTCTTCAGGAATATTCCTGATCTTAAAATTAACTCTATCAGAGCCAAGAGAGTGTTCCTTTTCTTCGTAGAAAAATCACTTATTCACTTAGGTCTCAGACACACTGGTTCTGAAGCTAAAAGTCTTGTCCCACACAGCTCTGTGGGAGGCAACAGAGTTTGGCCACATTATTCTGAACTCTGAATACGTGCAGACCTGAATTCAAGCCCTCAATTTCTTCTTGGCTTCAAGATCTACCAGGACTCGGGGAGGGAGAATGGAGGTGTCGAGTTCAGAACTACTTGGTTTTTTATTTTTTGTTTTTTGTTTTTTTTGAGGAAGATTAGCCCTGAGCTAACTACTGCCAGTCCTCCTCTTTTTGCTGAGGAAGCCTGGCCCTGAGCTAACATCTGTGCCCATCTTCCTCTACTTTATATGTGGGACGACTACCGCAGCATGGCTTGGCAAGCGGTGCCAAGTCCGCACCCTGGATCCGAACCAGCGAACCTCAGGCCGCCAAGAAGTGGAACATGCGAACTTAACCGCTGCACCACCGGGCCGGCCCCCAGAACTACTTGTTTGCTTGATAAATTATAGATCCTTGGGGACTGTTGTCAAGCTTTGAGGGAAGAAGAGCGGATTCTTACATCAACCTTTTAAAGGCTTCATTGTATATTTGAGGTGCAACAAGGGAAATTCACCAAATTTCTCTGAAATTTTGTTTCTTATTTTGTAAAATAAAAATAACCTCTTCTGATTAGCTCACAAGAATCATCTACTTGTGCAGAAGGATCGTGTCCCCTAAAATTTTATCTTAAATTTTTGAGCAGCACCCAGCATAGAGAAAATGTAGAAAAATATGGTCGAGTGCATGAATGAGCGAAGGAATAAGTACAATAGTGGATTGACAGGAACAAAATATGAAGAGTTCATGAAGTCCTCTGTACTATTTGCAAGCACAGGCTTCCCTAGAGGTAATAAACTATAGGGTACTTCCCTTGGCACATTTCAGCCTCTGTAAAGTATTTCAACCTTTGATGGAATTATAATTTTAAATTGTTTTGTCTTTGGCAAACCAATGCTAATACATATACGGCTTTTCCTCTAAAGACCACCTTCACCTGAGCTCTGGTTTCATCTCCCTGTCTCTAGGTAGCTAGAGGTATTGTCGTGTGCCTTTGTGACAGCTCCAAGGGAGGTTTTATGGGGTCACGTCTGCCTTGCCATAATCCCTCCAGCCGTCCCCTGGCTTGCACTTCTAGAAATCCATTACCCTCCAAATATTAGTGGGAAATGATGATTTTAGAGGAAAACATTAACAAAATTAGAGATCCCAGTCTCGGGTGGGGTCTCCCTAGAGTGCAGGCAGCAGGGTCTGTCTGGGTCCTCACATTTGAGACCTGCCAGTTTGGCTCACATCTTTGTCATGTCCCTAGGGAAAGTGTTAGCCACCAACCACTTCTGACAGTGGGCCAGGCCCTGTGCGAGGCTCTGTGGGTAAACTGAGGTATGTAGTATCCACATCCTCCAGAGAGACAGACATGAACACATAAAAGTTGTCCAGCACTCCAAGACAGCCCATCTTAAGGGCTGCCTGAGCCAGCTGGGGTTGCCAGGTCCGAGAGAGCAAAGGGCCGGAGTCTTTGGGGAAGATTTGATAAAGAAAGTGGGACTTGAATCAGGAGTGGAGGGGGAAGGATTCACCTAGCTGCACAGAAAGGAGTGGGAATTCTGAAAGGAGCTGGTGACAGAGAGCATGTGACCAAGGCAGGGAGGAGACAAGCGTGTAGGGAGAGCACCAGACGGGAGCTGGAAGAGGCAGTGTTCGCGCCAACCTTGCACGGAGCCAGCGAGGCTCTCCAAGGGCCTTGGGCAAAGACAACAGGCTGCTGAGGCCCAGGGTCTTCCTTTCTTGACAACTCTTTCTCCCTCATAGAGTCCTTGGAAAGATCAAATTAAATAGTGGATGTGAAAGCTATTTGAAAATTCTAAATAGCTGCACAAACTCAATGTGCCATTATCATTGCTATTTCAGAAAAATACGGCTAGAAAAGCAAGAAAAACATTAAATGTTGGGCTACTATGTTCACTGCAGCATTATTCACAGCAGCCAAGACACGGAGGCAACTTAAACGTCCAGCAATGGATGAACGGATAAAGCAGCTGGGAATATACACAATGGAATATTGTTCAGCCATAAAAAATGAGGAAATCCTTCATTTTGTGACATCATGGATGGACATGAAGGCATTATGCTAAGTGAAATAAGTCAGATGGAGAAAGACAAAAACTGTATGATCTCACTTATATGTGGAATCTGAAACAACAACTACAAAATAAAACTCATGGAAAAAGAGATCAGATTTGTAGTTTCCAGAGGCAGGAGGATTGGAGGAAGGACAACTCAGGGGAGGTGGTGAAGAGGTATAAACTTCCAATTAGAAGGTAAATAAGTACTAGGAATGTAATGTACAACATACATAACTACAGTTACCCCTGCTGTATGATCTACAGAAAAGTTGTTAAGAGAGTAGATCCTAAGAGTTCTCATCACAAAGAAAATTTTTTTTTCTTTTCTTTTTATTGTATCTCCGTGAGACTACACCTATTGGGGTAATCACTTCACAATATATGTAAGTTAAACCATCATGCTGTACACCTTAAACTGATACAGTGATGTATGTCAATTATTTCTCAATAAAACTGGAAAAAATATGTCTGGCTAAGGAGCAGTGCTGGTTGAAACTGAACTTCCTAAGAAAGAAGGAGCCATGAAGAGCCCCAGGCAGGCCCGCTCCACTCCTCTCTCTCTGCCCGTTGCCTCCTTCCCTCCCCCGCAATCAATACCCCCCACCTCAGCCTCCACCTCTCCCCACAAACGCAGCGGGGAGACGAAAGCTTATCTCTGAGAGTATGGATGAAGCGTTAATTCACCCATTTCTGCTCCACCCTCCCCCTCACACAAAGCTAAAAATGAGCAAATCAATCAATGTGGTCTATTTTAGAATTTCAGCAAACTTTGAACATCTGAGGCAGCGCTGCCTAGCAACAAGAGTGATGACATCGGGGCAGCCGGAGTTCTGATTCCGGATGTGCTGCAGATTCGCTGCTTAACTTTGGCTTAACTTTACTTTCCTTGTCTGAACCTCAGTTTCCTCATCTGTGAAATGGGGGGCTTCCACGTTCTCTAAGGACTTGTCATATCCTCTTGGGGGATATTTCTGTACCTGAGGACAGTGGAGTGGAGGAGCTTCAGGGAGGGCACTACGTGCTCCAGGAAGAGCAGATAAAATATATGGTGGACACGCTGACAACTACATGTCCTGTCTAGAGCCAGGTGGACACTGGTCCATATGCAACACGTGCTGAGGACGTGCCAAATAGATCGGCTGATGAGCGATGCAGAGCTCCTGCCATCGGAGCTCACAATCGAGTGGCAAAGTCAGACCAATAGGCCATTACCATGAAGCACGGCAGGTGTCTGGCCGCAGTAGTGCTTGGAGCTACAGGAGAGACATGAGGGACTGCGACATCAGACTGGTGTTTTCCAACGTTTCCATCTTGTGCTCTCCCCAATGCTTTCTCTGTTTCCTGAATAGCTTCCCCAATCAAGAGGATTTAGATACAATTGAGCTTCTATTTTTACAACGTTACAATGACATTACATATACCAAATGTACCCAACCCTCATGGATCTGAGATGCCCTGCGAGGGATGCTCTCCACCCGCTGTGGCAAGTCGTGGATTACCTAAGGACCTTGTCCTATGCCATCACACTGTGATTGTCTATCTTGGTCTATGCTGGCTGTTTCTGAATGGCGTTTATTGAACTCACTTCCAGAACACTGCCCTTTCTTTTTCTTGCTCTGTATCTGCCGCTTGGCTGTGTTATAGCTTTCACCAGGTGTCCCAATTCTGTTGGGCAAATTCCCTATATCCGAGGGCAAACACCAGGATACAGACTCAGCACTGACAGAGAGGCCAATTATCAACCACCTGCTTGGGTTTAATCAGGAGAATTCACGCCCAAAGCCGATGAGAGTCTAGGGGGTGGGGATTAGTGGTGTTTAGCAACCATCTGCAAGGTTCCTAAGCGCCCTGTTCACTATAAAAATACATGCTTTATTTCTTTTTTCCTAAAAAGTCCCTTCTACCTTCAAGGGTCTGGTATCCAAGAATCTTGTGATAGAGCCCTTGCTCTCCATCTTTACCCTTTCTTTGTTTCAGGGACCTGTCCCGTTCCTCTGAGCCTCGGCCACTCTTGACTCACAATCCCAGTATTTCCCATCTGCCCAGTCCTCCAGTCCCTTGATCCTTTCGCTGGCCCGTCCCTGCGCCTTCTCCAGTTCCATATGGCTTTCTTGAGAAGGATGCACAGCTACCTCAGGGGAATGCAAGTATTTGTTATGTGTTTTCAAAGCTCTTCCTGGCGACACCAGCCTCGTGCTGGCCCCTCTGGTCACATCAACCCATGCCAGCGGATGAGCCGAATGATAACCTCTGGCCTTCCTTCTCCTGCATTCTCTCAGGGATAGACACTCTCTCCAAGGCCCTCTGAAAATGACTCCGCCCGACAATAGCTGTTTCTCCTTGCCGTGCTGCTGTTCTCTGCCACAGGTGGGAATCACTAAGAAGCAGAAACTGTTTTGCAGCCAGAAGAATTCTAATCCTGGGCTAAGCATGTTCGCATCCCAAATGCACCTAGGGCACAGACTCTGACAAACAGATGACACAGCCACAGTTGTGGAAGCAGAGCCATCCGCAATCCTCTGGCTTCCTCCTAGGGTGGCGGCAAGGAGCTTCCATCAATGCCAGTCGCTCTGATTAGACCCCTAAAGCACAGCTGCGGTGTGCAATTTCCTTCCAACAGCATGAGCCTGAATCTACGTGAAATGAACTGGATTGTGTTCATCAGAATAGCTCCAGCAACTGTGTGAGCCGTTCCGTTTCTTCTGTTCCAATACAAGACTTTTCGAGGCTTTCACGAAAAGTTATAACCCATGATTTATTTTTTCTTCCCGCAGAGACACAGTGTGTATGTGTACACATGTACACCTAACTTGGCTCGTATGCACCGCCCCCTCTTTCCTTCTCTAGTTTCTCTCTCCATTTGATTCTCTGTTTATATATTCTCTCCTCCCTCCCCCTCTCTCTTCCTCCCCTCTCCCTTCTCTCTCCTTCTCTTTTTCTCTCTCTTCTCTCCCTCTTTTCCTCACTCCCTTCTTCTCCCCGCTCCTCCCACACTTCCTTCTCTTTGTCTTCTCTCTCTATCTGTATGTGCCTCTCTCCCCTCATCTCTACTAATCGCCCTGATGCTTAAAACTGGGCAAAAAAGAGAATTCAGCCCATGGCCCTGAAATTATAAAGCGTCAGCTTTGTGAGGGTTGTGTCGTCTACTCACTCCCCATCACTGTGTCCCAGCGTCTCACTCTACAGAGTTTCTTTAATACGTGCTTGATAAGCAGCAACAAAAAAATACAGCAGAAAAAAACTGTAAAACCAAACTGCACTGAGCTTAACTCTCCCGTGTTCATTAACACTCGTTGATACCGTGGATTCTATTAGGCTGACCTTTCACAGCTACAGTGTGACACGATCTTTATTACGACAAGTTGGAGCCCCCAAGTGCTTTCTAAAATATGAAAGAGCAAATGATCAGGGTTTAGGGGACTTTGGGAGGCATTTTATTACACTTTGATTTTTAGAAAATTGGTAATTTGTGTATGGTACAATTTATATACATTCATGTACTGCATAACGACATTTCAGTCAACGATTGACTGTGTATGCGACGGGGGTCCCATAAGATGAGTACCATATAGCCTAGGTGTGTAGCAGGCTATACCATCTAGGTTTGTGTAAGTTCACTCTATGACGTTCACGCGATGATGCAATCAGCTAACAATGCATTTCTCAGAACGTATCCCCATAGTCAAGTGATGCGTGACTATTCTGATTTGACCTAAACACCCTTTTCCCTAATTGTGCCACATGGCAGAGAGGCACAAGGAAATGGTTGTGTAACATATTGGAAGACAAAACAGAAATCTGTGTAAGTGTCAACAGATCTCAAATATCATTCATTTCTATTCCTCGGGCTCTGACGCAGTAGCAGCTGCCTCTGAGAAGTCCCAATTATGAACCTGCCCCTGCTGACCCACCCCTTTGGGTGCCTTTGCCCCAGGAGGGTCACTCACTCCAGTTCGCTCTGTCTGCCTGGCCTCTCAGCTTTGGTGTCATCAGCTCCCTGCCTCTAAGTTGCCCCTGTTTGTCATTTCAGCTTCCCTGAGAGCAGTTGATGCCCGAACAGCCCTGTCCTGCACACATTCGGAATGAAAACATATTTTGCACTTGTCCCAGTGGCGGTGAATTATAGAATCATAAATCTGAAAGGGATCTCAGAGTTGTCTCCTCTAGTCTCTCACTTGACTAATGAGTAGGGTGACCGGTTTGTCCGGACAGTTTCAATTTATGCCCCTTGTCCTGACGTAGTTATTAATAGCTCCCTCTCTTACTCTCAAATGTATCCTAATGTGGACAATAAATTATATAGTCTCCCTGTTAATGAGAGAAGCAACTAAGCTGGAGCCAGAATCTACATCCAGGTATCCAGAGTCTTTATTTTTTAATAATTATGATACTGTGCTGCCTCTTTCACTTTAGAGATAGTTCTTTTGAGCAACGTTTCTTAACTGAAATGACCTGGAGCGCTATTCCAAGACACAAATTCCTTGGCTCTAATAAACTCTCAGAGTGGGGTCTGGACACGTCTTATGACAAAATTCCCAAGGCAATCCTGATGTACATCACTGATTCAGAGCTACTGCTTAGCAAAAAGAGGTAGTATAGAGAGGTTGCTACACCATCAAAACTATGTGACCAGATGTACTGTTTCAGTGCTAACAAATTTCACCAACCATTTGCCAGACCCCAACGCTTTATCATTGATGACTCCATTTTGGTTTTTGATGCACCATGTGACTTTGAGATAAGGCTAAACAGGAGGGTAAAAAGCTCAGAGGTGACTTTTCTCTTGGGTCCAACTCTAGAAGGCATACAGAAAGACTTCCTTGACCCCTAGAGGTTTCCTTTAGTTTGACCTTCTGCTTCCTACTGACCATGCATGCAATCAGAGGTCAATGAGCCAGATGAAGATAGATTTCTTCGTGCCATAACAGTGGAAGATTATAGCCTAAGGGTGGCTTTGAGATAAGCCGAAAAGCAATGCTGACCACCAGCAATGTGAAGCTGATGACCAGAAGAGATTTAGTAAAAGACAGGAGTGCTTCTTACATTTTTCCAGGAAGAAAAGAAACCAGCAGAAATGACTCCATGCCAAGAAGGAGAAAGTGAACCACGGCTGGAAACCTAAGTGAAGGGAGAGCAGCGATTAATCAGTGCTTGAAAGCCATCTGCTTTCCTTGGCGTGGAGTTCATGCCCGCGGCACTGGCTACAGATGCTTGAAGTGAGCCGGTGCTGGAGAAGGGACGGTGTTTTCCCATTCAGGGAAGGTGTGAAGATTCATCTTCTGCAAGACTGGAGCTGCTCATTTGGGGCAACGTTGGTAGGTCCCCCCACCTCTCATCTGGAGTCTTTACAGGTTGACCTTCTTTTCTTTCAAGTTTTCATGTTAAAGTTTTTGTTTTACAAATTGTAATCTTATCCCTGGACTTAGAGCTATACATGGAAAAATAACCAAACATGTTTATCTTTCTTCCTTTCCAAAACCCCAATTAAAAAAATAGTAAAGAAATTGAAAAAAGGCATTAACCCACAGGCAAAGAGCACGAAAATAGAAATGGAAAAGGAAAAATAGACACTAAAAGATTTCTATAAATAAAGGGGAAAACAGAAGCCGATGGGGTGCTATGGACTGAGTTCTGTTCCCCCCAAAATTCATGTGTTGAAGCCTAATTTCCAATGTTCTTGGATTTGAAGATGAGGTCTTTGGGAGATAATTAATGTTAAATGAGGTTATAAGTAGGGGAGCCCTGATCCAAGAGGATTAGTGTCTTTATAGGAAGAGGAAGAGGACCAGAGATCTCTCTCTTTTTCTCATTGCATGCACTGAAGGAAAAGCTCATGTGAGCACACAGAGAGATGGCAGCCACCTACAAGCCAGGAAAAAGGTCCTCACCAGAATCCAACCATGCTGGCACCTTCATCTTGGACTTCCAGCCTCCATAATGGAGAAATAAATTTCTCCTGTTTAAGCTACCCAGTCTATCGTTATGTTATGTTATAACATTTTTGTATGGCAGCTTTTTGCTATGTCAGCTTGAACAGACTAAGCCATGAGAGATTGATTAATTTAGCTTAAAAAGTGAAAGTGGATTGTAAAGGGCAGCAGACAGGGTGGGTGATGGTGCAGGGTGGAAAACACATGAGTTCCTTGAAAGGGTCCATATTGAGCTGTTGCACAAACAGGACCCACCTGACTCTGAAGTCAGGTAACCACCCCTCTGCTCACTCTCCCACGAGCAAGGGAGGATTTTATTTTGTTTTCTGGAGAAATTGAACTGGAGATTTGGGGCACAAGGCACAGTTAAGGGTGGGGGAAGCTTGGTGCTGCAAGGGGGTGGTTACAGGCCTACATAGTGATCTGTGAGGCCCTCTGTCCTCTGCCTTGGCCCTGTTCCCGAATGTAGCAGTCAGAGGTATATCTCCTTCCTACCCCAGGGGGGAGAGAGGAAGATTTTTCTTTGAAGAACCTAAATGGCCCTGGAGGAATGATGTCTGCACAGTAAAAATTGAGAGTCTAACAGCAGAGAAAAATAAAACCTGCGTGCTCCCTGACACCCCCAAAGGAGCCTACAGTCTAACAAACTCCACCCGCAAGCGTCAAGCTCATAGGCATCTTTTTGGTTCTTCAGTGTTAAGTATGAGGGGAAAGCCAAGGATTAAGTGAAAGTGGAATAAAGGCATTTTCAAACTCACAGATCTCAAAAAGTTTCTTTTGCATGCACTGTTTCTCAAACTCCTGCAGTCTGTGCTTTGGCAAAATGAAGGAGAAATTCAACAAAGAGAAAGACATGGGATCCGGAAAACAAGAGTTACAATGCAAAATAATGGTGAAGGAAAGTCCTAGGATGACAACTGCGCATCAAGCCTAGAAAGGAACTAGCAGGGGCCCACCTGGGGGCACAGCAGTTAAGTTCGCCATGTTCCACTTTGGCAGCCCGGGGTTCACTGGTTCGGACCCCGGGTGCTGACCTATGCACTGCTTGTGAAGCCATGCTGTGGCAGGCGTCCCACATATAAAGTAGAGGAAATGGGCACAGGTGTTAGCTCAGGGCCAGTCGTCCTCAGCAAAAAGAGGAGGATTGGGGGCGGATGTTCTCTCAGGGCTAATCTTCCTCAAAAAAAAAAAAGAAAGAAAGAAAGAAAGGAATGAGCCCAGATGGAGCAGAAAAGTGGACAGATATAGAAGGGAGTTGTCTATATGGAAAAGAAATGAGAGTAAATAATCTGATATATTCCAATGTTGGGAAACATAATTCCTAGGTGTTTGAAAGATTTTGAAGCAGTAGGAATTAATACAAATAAAACTAAACAAAATTAGGCAATTATTAATTACAGGAAAAAGCAGTAATAGCTAGCTTCCAAGAGTTGCCCAGTGATCTCCACTTCCTGGTTTTCATGCCCTTGTATAATCCTCTCCCATTTCCAATAGGGATGATCATGTAACAACTAGGATTTGTGGAAATGATGGTGTAGGAGTTTAAAGCTAGGTTATAAAACACACTGGGGCTTTTAGCTTGCTCTCGTAGATCAATTGCTCTGGAAGAAGCCAGCTTCCATGATACGGTGATGTTCAAGCAGCCTTAGAACCAAGAGCCAGCCAACAGCCAGCATAACTTGCCAATCGTGTGAGTGAGCCTCTGCAGAAGCGGGTCCTCAAGCTCCAGCGATGCTTTCAGATGATGTCAGGTCCTAGTCAACACCTTGACTGCAAGAAATGAGAGACCCTGAGCCAAGATCTCCTGCCTAAACTCCTCCTAAATTCCTGGTGCACAGTAGCTATGTAAGATAATAAATGTTTACTGTGGTTTTAAGGCACTAAGTACATTTGGAGTACATTTGGAGTATTAAGGTTTTGGTACTTGGAAATGGGGTGCAGCTATAACAAAAACCTAAAAATATGGGTGTGGATCTAGACTTAGTAGTGGGAAAAAGCTGGGAGGACCTTGAGGGGAGTGTTAGTGAAAGCCTAAGGGATGTTAAAGATATTGTTGGTAGAAGCATGATTTCTTTTGAGGGGGAAGCTGGGGAGGGCCTAAAAGAAAGCGAGGGAAATGTTACTGGAAATCAGAGGAATGATGATCCTTGTTATATAGGAGCAGAAATTTAGCAATACCGTTGTCTGTGGCAACATGGAAAATAGAAAATGTACCTAATGAAGTGGATAATCTAGCTCAGAAGATTTCCTAGCAGAATGCTGAAGGTGCCACACGGGTCCTTTTGTTGCTTACAGTAAAATGTGAGAGTAGAGAGATAGCCTTTGTTCTGTTTTGTTTTTAACTGAAAAAGAGATGGGATGTGATGGTTTGAAAATTCCCAGCTTCACAAGATGGCAAATGATTTTAAAATTAAGAAATGGTTTCTAGGCAAAGATCAAATCCAGGGCAAAGTTAGGAAAAAAGATAAAGCTGACTGTATGGTTGTGAAAAAAAAAACTGTTAAAACTTCAGAAATATCTAAAGCAGTGCCTCAGAGAACTGTTTAGTCAAACAAGGCTTCCAAGAATCTTGAGTTCTATCTCTCAGCCATCTCAGCAAAAGCCCAAGATAGAAAAAGCCCTATCTCAAAGAGATTTCTGGATTTGGTTCTCATCTAATGGCATGAACTGCAATAAGATTCAGAGGAGACCTATAAAGTTTTTATATGAGTTGCATTGGCAAAAATACCTCCAGCTTGGATCGAAAGGAACAGAAACAGAACAAATTACAAAGAAAGCTTTGGACCTTCAAACTTCTACAGGCAGAAAGCTGGCTGAGAAAACTTCTCAGCTGTAAACACAGTCTACCTTTCATGGCAATGGAAGAATGACTCAGAAAATAGAAACAAATGCTCAGAGAACATGATCAAGAGCCATGGAGAATTCTTCCCAGATTCTGAGTCTTAATTCAGGAATGTCAGCTGTGTCTTGCTAGATTTAAGAATTACTATTGACCGTTGACTCTTGTGTGTCTCCTGTTTCTCCTCTTTTTGATAGGAGAGTTTCTAACAGCTGTCACATACAAGTCCCATCAACGTACATTGGGTGTGGGGGCTGCAGATAACTAGTCTCTTTAGTTCACGGGTCTTCAGATTGACACGACTGTATTTGAAGAACTGTTCTCCAGGAGCCACCCCTGAGGAGCTTCTCTTTCCCCAAACCTGATTTAAAAGTGAAATTCTGGTCTCCTAGCTGATGCCATCATGGGATGAGGCTTTGGGGGATGTTGAGAGGGGAGCTAGTGAATTTTGCATGTGGGAGAGACATGAATCACCAGGACTGCCATCTTGACTGAAACCTCATGAGAAACCCCAGAGCCAGAACCACTCCTCTAAACTGTTCTCAAACTCGAGACCCATAGACTGTGTGAGATAATAAATGTTAATTGCCTTAAGTCGCCAAGTTTTGATGTGATTTGTTTTGAAGAAATAGATAACTAATATAAAAATGAATTACAGTATTTGAGCAGTAAACTTTATTTAATAATGTAAAAAAAATTGTAATACAACCACATTGGAGAAGGGGGAGCGTAAGCGGAGAAGGCAAAGAAATAAAAGCCAAATATTTACCTACCTTAACAGAGTCAGTAGACACCACCTAAAATTGATACACTAAGAAATAGCAAAAAATGCATATTATATAGAAAAATATGGAGATAAACAGACGTATTACCTAAAAGAGTTGAAAGGGCTTATTTCTAAGAAAGAAAACTGTAGATGGAAAAGGGTGGAACAAGGAAATAATACCCCCCACCAACAAAGGTGAACCTCTTAGTAATGTACTATTGTTTTCAAAAACAGTGAGCATACAATAATTTAATAAAAATAAAGTTTTATTTAGAGAAAGAAAGACTCACCCTCTATCTCAGAGACTCAGTGATATTGGTGAAGGTGTGGGCTGCAGTAAGTTATGGGCATGATAAATGGAGACGAATATTCACTTGGGAGCTGAGGTTTAACCAGTTTCCAAGCCAGGGGAGCAAGCCGGGGGGTCATCATGGCAGAGGGTGAAGTTCCTGGGCTGCTGGTTGTGGGTGCACGCATAGAAAAGGAGCCATCCTTCAACCATAGTCTCTTGCAGTTCCATGGTCTCACCTTTTTGTTATAGCTCTAACCACCATTGTGCCAAAATAACACCCCGAAAAAGAGCAAAGGAAACTTGTGGGGAAGACACTGCTTTTGAAGAACATGCTTAGTAGGATCACCAAATCAGGAAACCTCGGTTCAAGACCCCTCTGCCACTCAGGAGCCCGGGGCCCCAGCACAGTTGTTCCTCATCTCAACTCCATTCTTTCTTCTTCCATAAAATAGGCCAGCTTCCCGTGGGCCTCTCTCACAGGGTTGGAATAAGAATGAAATCATGAAGTGTGACGGAACTTTTAAACTAAGTGCTATGTAACTATGGGTCCCCCTTCCCTCCGCTTTGGCAACTGTGCTTCCACTTCCTCCCAGGACATTGACTAGAGAAAGATAGTACAGCTTTCTGGACTGTGAAGAAAAATGGCCCATTATTACCATGACCCAGAAAATCTTAAGGGCTAGAATTACCTGGAAAAGTTGTAGAGAACAGGGACACTATCCCCTCCACAGTCGAATGAGGCAAATATAATGAGGGCTGGGAGCACTGATAAATGAGGGCATTAGCGCCCAGACTGTCTTAATGTGACGACTTAAGTATCTCACCTCACCTTTCTTCACCTTCCCCACTTTTTCAAATAGCACTGGGTGACACAGGCTTTCAGCTTTACCTGCCTATGTCTTTATGTTCTCCCACAGTGGGAGGGTGGTTATCTTCTTTTTCTCTCTCTTTTTTTTTTTTTTTGGTGAATATAAAATGATTAGAAACTAAGGGCAGACTCTATGCTTCTCATCTTTGGAAGCTCTTCACAAAAAAGAATGAACCATCCAGAGACAACACTGACTCGTGCACGTGTGTGCAGCCCACCAGCACAGACGTCTTTGTAGGCAGGTGGGGTGGGAAGACAGACACTGACAGACGTGGAACTCTGAAATATCTGCTCATTCCTGCGAGGTAGGGGGGCTCTAAGACTTCCTTGAATTTGTCTAGTGTTGAGATGCTTTCTCCATTCCTATAGCTAACGTTGACATGGCTACCTCACGGCAGATGTCTGAGGCTGCCTACAGTCATACTTTTAGGCAAAACTTGGCAGAAATCATTAGAGGTGCTTTAACCACCTCATTGCCAAAACAAGGAGAAGATCATGCCAAGAGAGCCCAGAAATTAGCCCATATTCATATAGGCACAAGGTGCTAGCATTCCGATGCTTCCCAAATTTATCCTTGGAATCTTCCTAAAGAGCAAAGAAGCAGATTTATAAGCATGAGAGGCCTGCACTATGGTCCTTAGAGCTGAAATTCCATCAGTAACTCTGCACCTGCTATTGAACACGGCCTGCATTTTATAGAACGGATGCCTCGTGATTTGTAAGGAGGAAAATCCTTTTCATGATGCCACAGAACACAAAGAGCCACATGTGTAGGACTGTGAGCTGCTTTCAGGAAAGGTGGAAATCTACACATTCTTACTCCATCTGTGCAACGCCCATGAGTGCATTAGAGGGGCTCTGGAAAACCAGGGTAAGATCAGAGTCCCAAACAGTACCCTCACCTGGACTAATCAATGAGGAAAGGAAGAACATTAGCTAAAACAGATATAATTTCTCAGTGATGAAAAAAAAAAACAACTAAAGACTTAAGAGATCATTGAATTACATCAGGTGAGTATTCTTTTCTGTAGCTTTCCCATTGTTCCATCAAAGTGTGACTTACAAAAACACTTATAATGCAGAGTGGGGTCTTGGGTCTAAAAGGAGAGAGAATGATGGGTTTCGGATGAAAATTCTGTGTTTTCGTTAGTGAATCATCCATTTAACCCATCAATATTTTAAGAGCCTGCGAGGTTCTGGGATACAGAGATGGTCAAAGCCATGTAAAATGGTACGGTCTCACTCTCTGGCTTACAAGAGAGAGAGATGAAGAGGGAGATGGAAAGGCAGGGAGAGATGGCGAGACAGAGAGATAGCGGCTGACGGAAAGTCAGAGAGAGTAGACAGACATCTTTTGGCACCAAGCATAGACCTGGGAGACAGGTAACCTGGTGTACACAGAGTGCCTGCTGTGGGATGTTGGTCAACTCATTCAATCCTTTTAGACTTGTGTTTTCCATCTGTTAAAAGCTATGTTTTTTAATGGAGCAGAAGAATTATATAATTGTATGAATTCTCTCAGGTTCTAAATACATGAAAGATTGATATGTAAGAGGAGTTTGTTCATTCAACAAATATGAATAGCTGTCAAGGTTGTGTGCTATATATACTATGTACAATTGTAAGAAAAAATACATACCATCTCTGGTCTTATTGTTCTCAAACATGGGCCAGATCACCTGGTGGGATTTTGGTAAGAGAAATTCAAATATGTAGCAGCATATAATAATGAGTGTTTGTGTTCAAGAGGAATCCCAGAGTCTGACCTGCATCCTAATTCCAGATCCATCACTTAACAGCTGTGAGACTTGGAGCATTTACTTCTCTAAGCCCTAGTTTCCTTATCTGTAAGCCTGGAGCTAATACTGCTGACTACATAGGGTAGTTCTCAGAATTAAATGAGAAAATGCGTATGAACTGCTTTCCACAGTGACTGAAACATAGTCAGCACTCAACAAATGGTAGCTCTTACGATAATCTTTAAAAATCCCCCCAACTCTGAAATGTCTTGATCTAGTCTATTTTAGTATCTAAAGTCCAAGTAGAAATGCCTTACTCAGAGATGAGACAATAGTACCGAGCCACCTGACCTTCCGAGGAGGCCATATTTGGTACATGTGGACTTGAAAATTATTGTTGACTCTTTTCAAACCCTGTGCAAGAACCATGAAATACAGAAATGCTTCAAATTCACATTTCTACATGTTGGTGGCTTTTTTTCCCCTTAACTGATTAAAGCAAGAGTATGAATCAACAAGTAATGAGATGTATTTGTTGTAATTGTTTTTGTTCTGTCTTTACCTGAGCAAATGTATGTTTGGATCTCATCATTTCCTATCGTATGAACTCTGACTGACCATCCAACGTTGAATTGGCTCACCCTCTAAAGAGAACAGCTTTCGGGGCCAGCCCAGTGGCGTAGTGGTTAAGTTTGTGCACCCCGCTTCGGTGACCCAGGGTTCTCAGGTTCAGATCCTGAGTGAAGACTTAGCACCAGTCATGAGGCCACACTGATGAGGCAGCACCCCACATAAAATAGAGAAAGATTGGCAAAGATGTTAGTTCAGAGCAATCTTCCTCACAAAAAGAGAGAGAGAGAACAGTTTTCTTTTCTTTTTTTTTTTATTGGCACCTGAGCTGACAACTGTTGCCAATCTTCTTTGTTCTTTTTTGGCTTTTTCTTCCCAAATCCCCCCAGTACATAGCTGTATATTTTAGCTGTAGGTCCTTCTGGTTATGGCATGTGGGACGCTGCCTTAATATGGCCTGACGAGCGGAGCCATGTCTGCGCCCAGGATCCAAACTGGCAAAACCCTGGGCTACCAAAGCAGAGCACGCAAACTTAACCACTCGGCCATGGGGCCAGCCCCTTCTTTTCTAATACAGTGTTTTTCCTGAAAAATTAACTTGGATCATTCATTGTACCTAATAACATATTTTAGCTGAAATAGGAGCTTTCACAAATAATCTAGAAAGTATGTAGGCAGGATATGTCAATGAGAAACATTTTTTGGTGCGACTTTACCTAAAACAATAAATCCTAAATTGCTATTACAGTACAAATATATACTATTTTCCGTTAAATTATAAAATAAAATTTATTTGTTTTCCATGGATTTACTCAAAAAGATTTTCTTAAGAATAATCTGCTCAAGCTAAAGGGGTTTTTTTGAGATTAACTTTTAAGGCACTCTTGAGATTGCATAAATCTTCCTTAATGATGAATTCCTGTTCAGCTACTCTGCTCCCCTCTACAATATTTGGAGCCATTCCCCTAATCTATATATTTTGTCTTTCCAGCCATTTTTACATAGAGTTAGGTAATAAAATCACAAGGAACTTATTCCTTTGAGGTTTCCCTGAAACATTTGCCATTCTCAAAACAGATTGTTTTATGAGCATATTTTATCCACTTGCATAAAACAGCAAGACAAATTTCCCTTCAAAAGGAAATAGGTTGCATGCATCTTTAACTTTTGCCTTTCAATTAGAGTAAGCAATGGCATGCTTCCAAAATCCTAGACAAATAGCCCAGGATGCGGCTTATTTCATTTTGATCATTTAATGGTGACTAACATTTGGACTCACATTGATGTGTATATCCTTTCAATATGCCTTAAAACCTACCTTGTGCCAAGCTGTGTGCTAGTGTTAGAGAGCTCAGACAAGGTTAGGAAGACACCGTCTCGGCCCCAAAGAGCTCCCAGCTAGTCAGGGAGAGAGGAGTCTTCAGAAGAGGGGGTGGCACTTGAGCTGAGTCTTGAAGGAAGAGCAGAAGTTTGCTAAGTAGGAAACAGATGAAATGGTATTCCAAGCAGTAGAACAGCCTTTCCAAAGATTCAAAGGTCGAAAATGGCATGATCATGTCGGGAAATGATGAAGTCAGTATACACAGTGAGAGGGCAGTTGCTACTCCTTGAACAAAGGTGTGACTTTGCTTGCAAATTTGTAAAAGCATGAATTGCTTATGCACTTTTTGCGCCCTTTCCTAATCCTACATCATGGGCCACTTGAGCCCAGATTTTCTGGCCCTTTGGCACCAAGTGGCTGGCTCAGGTCACCATCCACTAGACCCTTGGGGTCACCTTCATCCAAAAATTTTCCCTGCCCATAAAGATAGTGGTGATTCACGCAGCCTTTCGGCAGTGGGAGCAGGACAACTCGATGGTGAAGAGCATGCACGCTGGTCAGTTCTGCCCTTTCCTCTGTGACCTTCAGCAATTGACTTAATCTCTTTTGCCTCAATTTCCTCCCCCATAAAATGAAGATTAAAAGATACCAACCTCATAAGGTCATGGCAAAGATTAAATGTGATGAAGTGTGCAATGATTTAGATAAATGCTTGGCACACAGTAGTGCTCAGTGAGTTTAGCTATTATTTATTAATACTACAGACTTCCCAAATTCCTCACTGTTTGTAAAAATAAGATTGTATAAACAGTTAGTTCCCTTTTTTGCTTCAGCTCCTCCTAAGGAAGATCAAAAGCTTGTCGTATCTGCTGCTTTCAGTCTAATGGGGAACATCCATGATTGAGAGTTCAAGTGCTCCACCATTCCTCCAAACTCTCCCTTTATTGTCTTTGTTATATCTGACATTTGCTAAAAATGACATAATACCCTTTTTCATCTAATCATGTGACATAAAAAAACTCAAATAATAATACTGTCTTGAATCTCCTTTGACCACTTCCCACAGGTTCTCCACAAACCTCCTAGAGTTTGTGGCCTCCCCAGCACGTGAACATTTCTTGATACTTAGGGTCACATCTCTTTCTCATAAGCTGGTTCCCTTTGAAAAAGGCACATTAGTCTCATCCCCAAGCCAAAATTCTGAGTTTCATCCCATAGGCTGAGGCAATCAGCTCCTGAGATTATATTTTTATGTTATGTCCACTTATTTCCAAGGCTCTGCGTCTTGGCGAATGATGTCAAATGCTCCCCATACTGTTTCTGCCTTGCCCCCCCCCTTCAGTGTTTTCCCATGCGTTTCCTGACAAAGCCCCTTATTTCTCTGTAGTTGGGAACTTCATCCTATTCTCCTTTATATTCAATTTAAAGTCTTCTTAAACTAACTGGCTCTTCTCCAGGCAAACAGGCTCCTCTCTTTCTTCACAAGATATGAACCACACCTACCCAAAGGATCATTAACATATCTTAAACTATTCTTCATAAATCAAAATTTGAACTTTCACCAGCTTTGCATAGGCAATCTTCTTCTCACCTCTAAAGTCACAATAGAAAATATTACCTGTATTTCCAAGTCCTTCACTATTATACTATTATAGCAATAATAATGGTAACAGGTAACATTTATCGGCCCCTGCTATGTCAACAACTGAAATAAACATCAATTCAGGTCACACCAATAAGAGTCCTGTGAGATAGATAGGCAGGATTATTTTTCTCATCTTACAAATAAAGGAACTGATGCTTAGAGGTTAAGTGATTTGCCTGAGATCACACAGGTAGGAAGTATCAGAACAGGATTCACCCCAAAACTTTCTTGATACAAGACCCATGCTATGGATCATTAGATTCTACTGTCTTCTCCAAAGATACTTCAGAATATGAAGTTTTCTTACATATTCTGAATCTTGTATGTGGTAGATTAAATTATTGTGCCCAGTTTCCCACTTCTCCCTACATCCACATCCTCGTCATGGCCTAACAATGGTTCAGCATGTTCTTTCTGCACCTTGACTTTGGGGTTTGGACCTGCTTTGGCCCAAGAAATGTGGGCAGAGGTGACAGGCTTGGGCTTTGCATTAGTTTCCTGGGCTGCCGTAACAAATTACTACAAACTTGATGGTTTAAAGCAACAGAGATGTATTCTCTCACAGTTCTGGAGGCCAGAAGTTTAAAATCAAGGTGTGGGCATGTTTGGTTCCTTCTTGTCAGCTCAAAGGGAGAACATGTTCCATGCCTTCCCCCTGGCTTCTGGTGGGTGTGGCAATCCTCGGCGTCCCTTGGTCGTATCAGCAGAGCTCCACTCTCTGCTTCTGTCCTCACCTGGCCTTCTCCCCCTGTGTCTGCATCTAAATTTCTCTCATCTACTAAGCACACCAGTCATTGGATTAGGCCGGTTCTAACCCAGTATGACCTTGTCTTAACTTGATTACATCTGCAAAGACCCTGTTTCCAATAAGGTCACCTACATCGGTAGGATGAGGGAGGCATTAGAACTTCAACGTATCTTTTTGGCGCACATAATTCAACCCACCTCAGGCCTTAAAAGACATTTTTGATTTTCTGCTGGACTCTTAGTGCTTCTGAGCTCCCCAGGTCCCTGCTGCCTTCACCCCTGGGCCCAAGAATGAACACCCGTGGAGCAGGAGCTGCCCCAGCCAAATGGGCCCACGACTCAAGGCAGAGCCACTGGGCTGAGTCCAGCTTATGTAAGTCACCCTTGTCTGACCCACAGGCCCTGAGAAAACACGATTGCTGTTGTAATCCACTGCGTTTTGAGGTGGTTTGTTATGCAACGTTTTTGTGGCAATACTGAATCAATGCAATTAGTCTCCTGCCCATTAGAAATGACTAATTAAAAGATACACTGTGAGAGAAAATCCCATTCGCAATAGCAACAAAAGCCGTAAAATACCCAGGCACATTACCTTTCAGCAGATCTTGGCCATGTGAACTTAAACTTTCTATTATTCATGGAAGACTGACCATTTTCTAATTAAAAAATTATTTGGGAGCCAGCCTTCACGTTCTAGGGGTTAAGATTCGGTGCTCTCACGGCCACGGCCGGGTTCATTACACAGTTGTGGAGCCACACCACTCATCTGTCAGTTGTCATACTGTGGCAGCAGCTCACATAGAGAACTAACAACTAACAACTGGGGTACACAATTATGCACTGAAACTTAAAAAAAAAATTACTTGAGATCCCACTGGAGATTCATTCAAGAAACAATGTAAACCTGTCTATTGATAGTAAGGAGGAATGAGGAGGAGAAAAAAGGAACTAAAGATGCAAAACACAAAATCCCTGCCCTCAAGGTGCTCATAACCTCTGAGGTGAGTGCAGAGCTTCTGTCGGTGAATGGGATAAACAGTATCCCATTCTCACTATGTCTAGGTATGTCTTTCTTGTCCCTCAAAGGCATTTCTGAAAAAGAACAAGGAAGAAAAGCAGCGTATGTGCCTCTAAGAGCCAGACCTAAGTGACCAGACTCTTCATTTTGGTGGGCCATGGGAGTTCAAGCTGCAGGTTATACTTTCTAGCTAAGGTGACTCTCTGACTTTCTCATCTCGTTCAGCCCTTTCTTCTCCCTGTATGGTTCCCAGTCCTGACTACACCCCAGCATCTCCAACGAAGATTTTTCATGCTGATAATTAGAGTTGATGTATTTATGGGGCTCTGTTTTCCCAACGGATCATCCCATCTGAGGCCAACATTCCTTTTGAAGTCCAGAGAATCTGAAGCTTGGAGGAGCTGAACACTTCCCAGAGAGCAGAGCCTCAGGGAACAAAACTTTAGACTGATCTTAAGATCATTAGCCATCCTTTTCCTCCATTCACAGAGTGTCTCTTTGGAAAACATTTGGCGGCGAAAATCATTAATGAACACATCTAAAACCCTAATTAATCAAAGCATGAATCCGATTCTTGATGAGCTGTTTCCCTCTCCATTACATTTGTGGTATGCAGACATTTGGACTGCTGGCCCCATAATAAAACGTGGTCACACTGTACAATGTTGAAGTCTCAACCACGTGGGCTACCATTTCATTGTATCAACCTCCTCGTGATCTTTGCTCAACACTCAGAATTTCTATTTCAGTCAACAAAAAGCAATCAAATGTTCATCTTTTGCTACCAGTTACTCAATGTGAAAATGACTTGTACCCACTGTAATCATTTGATGCATAGCTCTACAAAACCCACCTTAGAACAATTTGTTCTCTTAAATGAGTAGCTAGAAAAGTTACATGATGCCAAGCACAGTCTTATTATGTCTCTGGCAGACAGCTGCCAAGGAAATATACTCTGTAGTGTTGGGTATTACTTGATAATTTGTTACTGTGGGAGAACAGGTGCATTTACAACACTGCTGGGGGATGGATGGAAATAAAGAAGGGCATGGAGGTGAACTCTATGATTTTAGGTCATTTATTAAAGCTCTTGAAGCATCAGTTTCTTCATCTGAATAACGAAAATAATAATGTTGCCTGCCCATCTTACAGGGTGATTATGAAAATCAGTTGAAGTGCATAAATGTATAAGCAGTACCCACCATGTCCAACACTGTAATAGCTATTTCTGGAAATATAAAGGTAAATAAGTCTTACTTCTTCTTCTTCTTCTTCTTCTTTTTTTTTTTTTTTTGGTGAGGAAGATTGTCCCTGAGTTAACATCTGTGCCAATCTTCCTCTATTTTGTATGTGGGATGCCAGCAAGGCAGGGCTTGAAGAGCAGTGTGTGGGTCTGCACCCAGGATCCAAACCTGGGAACCCTGGGCTGTTGAAGTGGAGTGTGCAAACTTAACCACTATGCTTCCCGGCCAGCCTGGATAAGTCTTATTTCTTGCCTCAAGGATCATTGAAAGGAAAAATAAAATAATTTATGTAAATTGTTAAAATCCCTACAAATACAAAGTCCTAGGAGTGGTCCTGGTAGTAAATTCACAAAGTCAAAATTAGAGGAGAACTTAGAGATTCCGTACCCTAGCCCTCTCATTTCAAACAGAGTTCCAGAGAGAGACATGACTGGTACAAGGCTGCACTATCAGGAGAATCAAATATTTATTGTTAAAAGGTTCCAATTTTTAAGCAGATTCCTGGAAACTCAGATAGTCAGAGCTGGTAGAGTCAGCTAAAATTTAAACAGTTCTGTAGGGCGAGTTGAAGACATGTAGAGCAACCTCTCAGCTCTGTTTAACATTGCAGGTCAAAGGGTAGGCTCAGGAATCAGACAGACCATGTGGGTTCTAGCTCTGCCACTTACTAGCCAGTGACCTTGGGCAAGATATTTAGCTTCTGTTTGTCTCATTTCTTCATCTGTAAGGTGAAGATAACAGGATTGCTGTGAAGAGTAAATGAATTAATATGTAAAGGGCTTTGAACAATCTGGCACATGATAAGCGCTCAGTAACTGTTACGTATTAATACGATTTAAGTAAGGTGAAGGCTCACATGGGTCGGCGTGTTTGTAAGAGAGGAGGCTCCGGAAAGGATGATGGGGCAAGACAGAAACGTTAGACAAAAGGGCAGAGCTCAAAGTAGGGAATGCCGTGAATGTCTGTTCCCCACAAACCAATCCAGAGCTGTGACCTTTAGGCTATTTCTTTCCTTTCACGAAGGTGTCAGCTAACACCCTCAGCATTTCGAATATCGTGTGCAAAGCATGAGCTTGTGCTTCTAGGACTGCAGCAGGCCCTTGTCAGCTCAGCTCCCAAGAACAGCTCACCCTGGGTTCAATTAAGGCAGCAAATGGCTTCCAGGGAAGAGGCAGCCCCTGTTCTGAGATAAAGGCATTGATCACCCGTCGTTAACAATTCATTAGCTGCATCTGGCCTGAAGATTGACAAGCACAGCCTGGTGGGGTTGTTTGGTTAACATGCTGATCACATGTGATTATACAAGGCTTCCTAACCTCAGCAGAACTCTATGGGCCCTGCTGACACTAGAGTAGGGTCACTCTGGGACAACTGTCCGTTTCCCAGCCCCACCACGTAGGCAGGGGCGAAAGCAAGGTCAAAGTCAAAGAAGTGGGCGAACTGGGCTATAACCTAGTCAATGAGATTGACACAGCTGGAGAAAGAACACGTCAGCACAGAGGTGTGGTCAGCATGGGCCGAAACAGCGTCCAAGACGAAGAAAGAGTCAAAACGCCCTGGTCTGTCCTGGAGTGCGTTGCCTGTTCCGTCATCTGATCCCCTCCAGGTATATCCCTTTGGTGGCGAGTGAGGCATTTGGCTTCATGTAACATTCCAGTCAGACACCAGCTCCCTCTTTTCCTCTGATTCCAGGCTCACCCGGCTGTCTTCGGATGATAGTTTACTTCCCACACGGATTTCACCAGGGAGAGAATGTGCCTGAAACAGAATGTGTGTCTGACCTCCTGGCCGATTTTGCTTGTCATTGTAAATTAATAAAATGGCATTTTGATTTACACGTCTGTCTCTTGTGAACTTGGTTAGTACGACTGAGGGTCTGATAAACTGGTCTTACCTCCGTCTGCTGACAAAACCAATTTTCTCAGTTTTTGAACCTGAAAAACTAAAGGCCAGACCCTGGACTGTGATTAAATCACCCAGGTGACTTCCCCTTTGAAGTACCCAGTAGCAGGCAGCCAGCCTTCCGTCTACACCGCATTTCCCTCCCGGACTTTCATCTTTCAAGGTGAACGCTCCACTTTCAACGCCCACTCGGATGATTGATTCCGTGGTGATAAACCCAGGAAATGGAAGTTTGCCCCTAACCTGAGTTACCCAATCAACGTTCTGACATATCTGCAGAAGTCTCTGAACCCATCCTAATTCTAATGAGCATGTGAGTGTTCACATTTTACACATGTCCTCTATTCAAAACTAGGAAGCTATTATTCATTTATAACCTGAGCTTTCCAAAGCCCATCAGACAGCATTACGTTTTCATTAAACCCAGTAGTGCTGGCTGGGTAGCCCTCAGCCCCTGCCCCCAAGCCCTCCCAGTCTGACCTGAGAGTCTTTTGAGGGACTCTCACCTGTGCTCCTGGTCCTCTCCTCTGGCCTCTTTTTTAATGTTGGTCCCCACAGGTCAGTTTCAAGAGAGCCTGGCCTTTGCCACCAACACTGCTTTTGGTGTGAGAGGAACCCCTGAGATTTCTTCTTCCAAGAGCACAGTCTCTGGGAGTTTGCAAAGCTGCTCTCTGGCACCTGAAGGTGACAATGGCATGAAGTTTCCTCAAGTCACCTCTTAACCCCTGGAACCATGCACCTGTATCATAGAAATGGGTGATACCCTTCCCCCGGCCTGTACTGCACGATGCTCTCTGGGTCTCAGGGTGGCACTGCCTGAGCCCAGAATCTTACAAAGTCCTGAGGAAACAGCGCCTTCCTTTGCAGCCTGCAGCCCCTCTCTAAAAAGGGAGCTAGCTTAGGACTGGGGGAGCAGACGCCTTCCAGTCCTCCCCATCTCCTGCGCCTGCCTCTGACCTGGAGCATGCTCAGGAATCTTCCTCTAAGGTTATACCATTCATTCATGCAAACAGATGGCTGGGGATGGCCGCAGGGTCAAAAATCTCCACTCAGGCTCAGAGAGGAGAACCCCTGTGCTACACGGTCATATGCCCACTCAACGGATAGCTGTGAACGCATGCTCAGCACACCAGCTTCTGAACCAGGTTGTGACGATAGAGAAAAGAATAAGACACAGTCCCTAGAAGTTCAGAATCTGGAACATGAGACAACAGAACTCATTCACAACTAGCAATGATATAATATCATATGTACTGTAGTAATAGTACGCACAAAATATGCTAAAACAGAAGGAAGGCTTCCTAAAGCAGAAGTTAGGCGGTAGCAGACAGGAGCTGAGTAGAGAAAAAGGAGTCTCTTAAAAAGGCTCGCTAGGAGATGACAGTTAACTGGTCCTTGAAGCATGAATTAACCGGGTAAACTACAAAGTCATTCCAGGCAGGGGGAGAGCTGTGAAGGAAGGATTAGAGGAAGTAATTTTGTTCTATAAATTTGATAATTCCGTAAATGTGATTTGGGTATACAACATACGAACAGCAGTCTCCAGTCAAACCTTTTGAAAAAACTGATGTGGCAACAGGATTTGATCCCCTCTCTCTTTCAGTTGCGGAGACTAAACAATAGCAAAAGAAGAGGAGGAGGAGGAGGAAGACGACAGCGAAAGCATGTCAACACCATCTGCTAGGCGTGACTTAGCTGAAGAAATTGGGATAAATACGAGGGACGTGAGCAGTCCTTTGACGACTAGTACATCAAACCTTGATTTAAATCAGACGATGAAAAATGAAGCAATAAGAAAAGTCCAACCTTAGTCAAGGTATGCAGAAGGACTAGTCTCCTCCTAATTCTACTAGGCCAGTGGCACTTACCAATCCAAAGCTATACAGAAAGTAGGACAGACCACGGGACAGCCTGGGCTTCACCAGCCTTCTCATCTACTTTCCCTTTTAGGGAAGACTCTCAAGATACATTAACCCATTCATCACCATCACTTACTTTAGATACACCACTAGTATTTCACTCAGATGTTCTAAGAGTCAGTACATGCATTCCTGGAAAAGGAGTTGCAGAGGAAGCAAGCAAATGGCATTCGAGATTCACCATGTACCACGGTACTCAGGTGGGAGCCCAGGATGCTGAATCCACCTCTTGAACAGGTGAAGGTATCTGTCATGAGTCAGAAGGACCTGCTTCCTCCCAAGAGAGCAGTGCCACCTCAGGGACTAAGGGAATTGATCTCAGCTGAATGCACCTGGAAAGTTCCGCCTCCTTAGAAGGATCCCTGTCAACTTTGCCTTACCAGAGACACCAGAAGTGGCATCTTAGTGCAGCACAAGTATACAAATATCTTGCAGAATTATGTAATGGAGATTCTCATCTCAGGTTACTCTTCGTGTCAAACTAGCCTCGTCCACGATGAGGGAATCACGCAGCCTGGACAGCAGATGACTCACGTCTTAATACCACATGCCTGATTTTTGGCAATCTTTTCTAAATACTGAAATGAGAGATTTAAGATGACCTGGGAGATGCTTTTTGAAGTCAAGCCTATCTACAGAAAATATGCGTTTTCCATCTTCCTTTCAAGTCAGACAAGGCAGTCTTGCATCTCAGCATCAGCCTCTGGTCTGCACACATCTGTTATCTCTGTTGGAGGGACGTTTGATCTAAATGTACATCCAAATGGCAAGAAAATGCATGTACCTGAAGTATTCAGATTCCTGCTGATAGATCAAGAAGAGCTATGTCAAAATGTCCAATTTTTTGAATGGCCAGGAGTGTTGATGTTTATGACTCCTTGGCTAAGGGAGATACTGGAAGACAGAAACTCCTTCCTACAGGCAGCCCACCAGCCACTTGACAAGAAGCTGCGGTTTTTAGGATTAGAATGGCAGCTCCCAAGCCCAGATCCTATCCTTGTTTCCTATCTTGGTCCCTTAACAGCATGGAAGGAACTTGAAAGCTTATTAGAAAATGAAGACAATCATACAGTAACAGTGGCAGGCTTTGCGACTCATCATCCAGGTGTTTTCTGGAACCTAGTGTGGTATTTTAGACATCTTGACTTGCCTAGTAACCTACCTGGATTGATTCTGTTTTCTGAGCATTGTAATAAGTATTCAGAGATTCTCCACTATTGTAGTCTGAAGATGGTAAGTTTTTTTGTGTGTGAGCAAGATTAGCCCTGAACTAACTACTGCAAATCCTCCTCTTTTTTGCTGAGGAAGACTGGCCCTGAGCTAACATCCATGCCCATCTTCTTCTACTTTTATACATGGGACACCTACCACAGCATGGCTTTTTGCCAAGCAGTGCTATGTCCGGACCCAGAATCCAAACCGGTGAACACCAGACTGCCGAGAAGCAGAACATGCGAATGTAACGGCTGCACCACCGGGCTGGCCCCAGTAAATATGTTTCAATACAAATGCTATGGGGCAATATGAAATTATATCAGGACCCAAAACCTCCTTTGTACATCCCCATGCCCAAAAGTATCCAATGGTGCCTTCAATGCAAAAAAGAGATAACTCATTTAACCAAGAACTATTGAAAAGGAGGATAAAAAGCATTAAAATGCATATCCATGGACCAACGAGTCAGATTTTAGAGACACCAAATAAGTGTCCACATTTTAAAAGACAGCAGAATTTATACTGAGAAATACTATTCCTCTCACTTGTAACATAGAGTACAAGACGGCATATAATCATCTCACAGCTGGTCAAAGTACACACAGCTGTGATAGATCATCAGTACAGGGATGACGGGATGTGGAAAAATCTTTGGATGTGTGTGTGTGTGTATACCTTCAATATGTACTGTATAGTCAGTGTGTAAAATAACACTTCTATAAAAAATAGAAGAAAAGAGCTAGACATAACAACAGCAAACCATCATGTACCAAAGAAAGCAGCAACAAAAGACTTAGGGCAAAAATCGTTAGAATGAAAAGAGATGTTGCAGAAGCATAATTTCGGAAGCCACATCAGTCTATGACAGAGCAAACAGAGGCCCCCCAAATATAATAATGTATTTGAGCAATATCACTTAAAAATAATATTGTATACATTTACATAAAAGTCTATGTACGTATATGTAAATGTATATATTTATCATCTTTCCGAGGCTGGGATCCTGGGTGTGGTCCTGTACTAGCTGGTGCCCGTGTCTTTAGGAAGAAAGCAGTATAGAATAAAGGTAAGGCTCTGGAATCAGACACTTCACTTCTCAGCTCTTCAGTTCGCTTAAGAAGAGAAATACGTCATCTCTCTGAGCCTCAGTTTCCTCATCTGTAAAATGGGATAATCACAATAGCTGCCTGTGATAACGCATAAAAGGTGCTGAGCACAGTGTCGGCTCTGAGGTTGGTGCTCGCTGCACACCAGCTCTGATCCCCTTCAGCGTTGTCATCCCCCTCACTGCCTTCCTCTGCTGACAGACAGTGCTCCGGCCTCTCCTTAACAGTCAAGGGCCGTTGCCTCCTGTACAATTCATGCCGGTGTTGTATAACTTCAGGGATTTCTGTACCTTATGTTTCTGCCTGTCATAGCAGTGCTCCACTCTTTAGATGCTTTTTCTGTAGGAGAGAGAAGAGGAAAAGAAAATGGCAGCATTTTCCGAGCTCTGGTGACAGTTTTTTAACTTCCACCTCCTAGACCATGTTGCTAGAGGCGGCTCCCGGAACGTTATTTAAACCCCAGGGCACGTCAGGGTCCTAGATGCCTGGGGCAAGGTGGCACAGCCCGGCTCTAAGATCAGTTCCCTGGTCAGGGGGGCTGACGCTGAGACCAGCCCATCAGTGCCTGATGCTATTGTCCCTTGTGGTAATTTTATTTAACTGTCTAATTCCACCCAGCAATCGGAATTGACTCCCCAGCACTCCAACCCACTAAACGTGCCTGTAGATGCCTAAATTCCAGTTTGGACAGATTTCAAGTTGTTGCCCACAGGGCTTCTTGCCACATGTGATGTATGGCTAGTGTTGCCCAGCTTCATGCTCTAGAACCTGAATTTTTTTTTTTTTTTTTTTTTTTTTTGCTGAGGAAGATTTGCCCGAGATAACATCCATTGCCAATTCTCCTCTTTTTTTGCTTGAAGAAGATTCACCCTGAGCTCACATCTGTGCCAGTCTTCCTCTATTTTGTATGTGGGTCACTGCCACAGCAGGGCTTGACGAATGGTGTAGGTCCACAACAGGCATCTGAACCTGTGGACCTGGGCCGCTGGGTGGAACACACAGAACTTTAAACACCTGGCCGTGGGGCCCGCCCCTGAACCTGAATTTTAATCTAGTTGGGACCCTGATTCTGCTCTTGTCTACAGAATATAAATCTTCTCTTTCTTGAGAGACCCATAGAATGTTTACCAGATATTAATCAAATGGTCATAAATGAAGAAAACCACAATAAATTCAAAGACTAGAAATTGGGTAGGCCACATTCCCTAATTACAGTACAGCAAAACTAAAAGCAATTTACTAAAATTATAAACAGAAAAAAACCCCAACGATTTGGAATTTTTTTAAAGTCTTCTAGCAACCATTGGACCAAGGAGGAAATCAATAAACCAATAATGTGTTATTTAGAAAATAATGGAAATAATAAATCCATATCAAAGCAAGAAATGAGGCCAAGCAGGATTTAGAAATAAATCCATAAACTTTAATTGTTTAATTAAGAAATAATAACACCTACTAATGCAAAGTTAAGGTTTTTGAGATAAAAATGGTCCCACAAAATGAAATAATGAAGTTAAGAACAGAAATAATAACGTCTTCCTTATAATGAATGCCTCTATGTATCAGGTTCTTTCTAATTCCTAAAAGATTACAACTGGGGTATTATAATCCTATTTTTCAGATAAGGATACTGAGTACCAGAGCACGCGAGGAAGTTGTATAAGGCTTCAAAGCTCTTAAATTGTGAGAGGAATTTGAACTCCAGTCTGCCTGACTCCAAACATTGCCCTATTTCCACTATATTCCATCCACCAAAATGTGTTCTTTCTAATATATTGCACTCATGCAAATATACTTTAAAAAATAAACCACATGCTGTGTCATTGAAAAAAATTGTATAATGGATAAGATTCAGAAACATTTAATGAAAAAAAGATAATAACAAATATAGTATTATACCAGATGAATATTTTTAAATAAAAGTTATACTATATAAAAGTACAAAATACTGAAGATCTTAATAGAATCATTTATAGAAATATATAATGACTAAAATTGGCACAATAAGTAGTCCCTCAGTTAGGATGAAGTTTTGTTTCAAGTGACTGAAAATCCAAACGAACTGTGAAGTGTTCTCTCTTTCTCTCACTTTCTCTCTCTCTCTCACACACACACACAAACACACACACATACACACAAAAATCCAGACCTAAGCAGTCCAAGTATTCTGGGGCTCCCAAACTCTATTATTTTGTTGCTTTGCCATCCTCAACATGATATTGCCACCTCATGATACAAAATGGCTACCTTGGCTCCTGCCATCAGATGTGTATTTTAGCAAGTAAGAAAAAAGGCACACACTCTCCTTTTAAGGACAGTTTCCAGAGCATATCACTTCACAACCACTCTGTGACAAACAGACTCTAAAATGGTCCCATGTCCCTACCCCTTTGATATTCAGTCCTTCATGTAAATCCCTCTGCTTATGTGTGAGTAGGACCTATGATTTATTTCTAACAAATAGAATATGCCAAAGGTGATGGGATGTGGCTTCCACGATTATGTTATATAAGATCATAGTCATCTTGTAAACTCACTGTTTAGTGACGCTCTCCCCTGCTGCCTTTGATGAAGTGAGCGGACATTCAAAGAGGCCTACGTGACAAGGAATCAGGGGTGGCGTCTGGCCAACAGCCAGCAAAGATCTAAGGCCCTAGTCTGACAGCCCACCAGGAACTGAATCCTGCCAATAAGCTCATGAGCTTGAAAATGGGTCGTTCCCCAGTCAAGCCTCAGAGGAGACCTCAGCTCTGACTGCCACCTGGATTGCAGCTTTGTGAGAGATGCTGAAGCCGAGGACTCAGCTACCCTGGGTCCAGACTCTTGACCCACAGAAACTGGGGGATAATAAATATGGGTTGTATAACTTGCTATTGTGATATTGTTACACAGCAATGCATGACTAATGCACACTCCATTCACCAAAATTTCTTCAGCTCGGCCACATGCAGCTACAAAGGACACTGGAAAGTATAGTGTTTATTCTCATTGGCCATATGTCAGGCTAAAAGTCAGAAATTCTGTACCAAGGGGGACAAAGCAAATGGATATTGGGACCCAACCAGCAGTTTCTGCCACAAGAGACTAAGTAGACAAATAACAGAGAGAAAAATGAGAAATCCTATCAGAGGGCTAGATACAATATGCTACTCCAAGCCATAGTGCTGTCACTATTAAATTCTTCCAAACATTTAAGAAACAAACAAGAGGCCAGCCTGGTCACAGAGTGGTTAAGTTCACATGCTTTGCTTCAGCAGCCCAGGGTTCACAGGTTCGGATCCCGGGCACAGACCTACACTGCTCATCAAGCCATGTTGTGGCTGTGTCCCATATACAAAATAGAGGAAGATTGGCACAGATGTTAGCTCAGAGCCAATCTTCCTCAGCAAAAAAAAAAAAAAAAAGTGACAAACAAAAATCCCTCTGTTATAAAACTATTCCAAATTATCTGTTGCTGGTGACACTGCAAATTAGAATAATCCTTTTAGTAAAACAGTTTACAATATATATTAAGAGCCATAAAAAGTTTATATTCTTTGACTCAGTAATTCCACTTGTAAAAATATACCTTAAGGAAACATCCAAAACACTGAGGAGTAAAACCGTGCAAAATACTGCTCACTGCAGAAATATTACTAACAGTAAAACTTTAAAATCCCCAAATATTCATTAATAGATCAACCAATAAGTAAATCATGTTCCATCTGCCCAATGAAATTATCACATAGTTATTAAAAATAATAATTATAAAGACTATTTCATAGGATTAAAAAAGTACAATGCAAAAATGTAAACGAATGAAAGTAGAATTCAAAAAACATATTTTTAAAAAAAGAGTGAATAGAAATACAACAGTGACAAAGTGATTGTTTTGGCAAATGAGCTTATTGCTGTTGCTTTCTTCACATTTTCCAGATTTTCTCTGATTACTTGTGAAACCGACAAATTAAAAAATGATGAACAAGTTTGAATGATAAAAATAGCCTCGTATATGCATATTGGGCTTTCCTATCAATACATGGAACACTTTGTACTTCTCTCTCCATATGCTATCTAATTTAATCTTCATAATACCCCATGAAGTCACTGCTAGTATTATCTCCATTTTTCTTTCAAGGAACTGGAGGCCCAAGGAGTGTGAGTGCCCCCAAGGTACCCAGCTGGGACACGGCAGAGACAGAATTTAAATTCATGTATGTCTGACTCTAGAGCCTGACGTTTAAACCCTGGGCTAAAGAGCAAAGAATAAAGGAAAGAAGTGGAGATAGCAAATGAAATTCCTCGGAGAAATAAGTGGGTAAGAATTGCTCAGAAACCACATTTGAGGAGAGAAGTCAATACAACTCATGAATTCAAAGCCAAGAGTCCACAGCCCTCTGGATGTCACAGGGCCCTTAGATCCCTTTTTTAAATGTCTGATGTCCTTTTCAAGAGCTCACTCCTTTGTGATCAAGTCCCGTATCCCTTGGAACAATGAGCTTTATGTGTGGGCTCTTTTTGTGCCTAGTGATCCGTAGGGGGAGAAATTAGTGGCCTTGTGACCTCTGTCTCCTGGCACCAGTGAGGCTCACACGGTCTCCCTCAGCATCCCAGTGGTGATGTGATAATCCGTCAAACGCCCACGAGCACAATAGTGAAGCCCTGTTGAGTGACAATGATTTCAAATGTAAGTTGAAGAAGTAAGTGCTTTAAAAATTCCTCTGAGGAGTCAGACCACAAGAGTGAAGAACAGATTTTGTGAGCAAAGAGGTGGTCCTCTTACACAACGAATGAGTTTTCATGTTCGATGATAACTTACTTAGAGTTTCTGCCCTCCACAAGCAGAAATGAAACTATTCTGCATAGAGTCCTCAGCAATTCAGCTCTGATCTCTCTACGCTTTTTGAAGAATCTTTCTTCCACCTGGGGTCAATGTTTGTAGGACCAGAACAACATCCTGCGTTTGTAATGAGCTTTCCAAATCACATCTGGTGCACAACGTCAGGCTTCCTCTGTCACTTTCATTTTATTTTGGAAGGAAAGTTAAATGTTTATAGCTCAACACTCAATTTAATATTTTTCTATGTTCTGCTGTCCAATTGAAGTGTGTTAGAGTTTGTGTGTGTGTGTGTATTATATGAACTTGCATTTGGTAGAGAGTATGAAGCATGTATATGTCCACATGCTGATCATAATTTCTCCTAACACGCTCCCCCTAGGTTTAATCCACAGCCCTGTTAATTCAATTGGATTTAGACTTCTAAAGAACTGAAAATATTGCTGAGCAGAAAAACTTCCTTGTTTTTGGATAGGACATCTTAGTATCATCGAGATTTGCATTCTCCCTAAGTTTAGTTGCAAATCTAATGCAATCACAATAAACTATCTTTCTGGAGGTCTTTCTGCAGGTAAGTAAGTGATACCAAAGTTCATATAGAAAAAGACGTATGCAAGAATATCTAGGAAAATACTGAAAAGGAAGAACTGTGAAAGTGATCAGCTCTCCCACATAGCGTGAGTAAGTAAAACAATGTGGTATTGGCATACAGACAGACCAGTGGAATGGAATAGCAAGTCTAGACCCCAACTATATATAGAAATCTAGAGTATGATAAAAGGGGTGTTCCAAATTAGTAGAGAAAAGAAGGATTTTTAAATAAATGGTATTGAGATAATTGAATAGCCACTTGGAAAAAGATGATATAGATCCATTCCTCACACCACACACACACACACACACACTCCACATGGATCAGAGATCTAAATATCAGAATTGAAACTATACAAGTTCTAGAAGAAAGCAAGAGCTACTTCCTCTGTAATGTGGATGTAGGGGGAGGCTTTCTAACTGTGACCCAAAATCCAGATGCAATAAAAGAAAAGACTGATATATTTGACTATATTAAAAAAAAATTGAATGAAAAAAATACACCACCAGAGAAGTTGAAAGACAAATGATAAACAAGAGTAAATATTTGCAAAATATATCACAAAGAGTTAATATCACTAAAGAACTTTTAAAAATTGAGGGAGGTAAAGAAGATCAAAACTCAATGGAAAAATAGGAAGAAGACATAGTAGAAAATTCACAAAAAAAAATCTCAAACATATGAAAACATGTTCAGCCTCCCTCAAGATAAATGAAATACCACTTATTACTGATACACCATTTTCACCTATCAGGCAAAATTTCAAAGCTTAACAATATACTCTTTTTGCCAAGACTGTAGGGAACCAGGCTGTCTCTCTTTCTCTTTCAGACATTGCTGGAAGAAATCCAAAATGGTAAGCCGATAGAGGGGAATGTAGCAATGTATAACAAAACTCCACATGCATTTCCTTTCAATCCAGCAATCTCACTTCTATAAACTTATCCTGAAGATACACCTACAACAATACAAAAGTACAAAAGCATAAGGTTATTCATTGCTTGTAACTATAAATTATTGGCAATTGCCTAAATGCCCAAGCATAAGAGATTGGTTAAAGACTATGAAACACGCGTGCAATGGAGTACTACGCAGCTGGAAAAAAGAATAAGAGATCTTTATAAACTTATATGGAATGATTTCCAGCATATATTGTTAAATAGAAAAAGCAAAATGGAAAAGAGTTTATGCGGGATTATACATTTTTGTATAAGAAATATGGGGAAATCAGAAAACATATAAATCTGCTTATTTTTGCCAAAAATAACTCACCACACACAGAAAAAGGATAAATCAAAAAACAATGAAATTTGTTACCTACAAGGGATGAAGGAAATGAAGTAGAAAGGCTAAAGGAAGGAGAAACATCACTGAGTATACCTTGCAATATAAGTGTAACTTTTGAAAGCACATCAATGAATTAAAAAATTAAATCAACAAGGATGGGGTGAAATCTAAAACTTAATGCAAACAGAAATAAATGATCCCAAGAGCACTACAAATGAAAATATAACCATCCTGAAGGGGCAAAATATAAATTACTACAGGAACTTTCAAATATAGTACTTTGGTGATGTACCCTCAATATAGTGGGGAGAAAAACTGTAAACAAATGTTGAACTTCTTAGGGGTTTTGGTTTTTGTTTTTTGGGGTATTTTTTGTCATAGAGGAATAGAAATTCTTAAACTACTTTATGTGAATTGTAGAGTTGAGCAGAAGAGTATATGTGATGATATTTTGGGAGCCAAGATTCTCACTACGGAAGTAGGAAGATACCGAAAGGTAGAGTGGAGGAAGGGTGAGGAGACTCCTAGGGAATTAGACTGGAATTGGAGGAATCAGTATAAACTTATGAATTCAAATATATATTTATTTCCTACTACAGTCTGCAAAAAGGACTAACAGCAATCAGCACATCTAGGGGACAGATACTGGTTTCTAAATACTACTAAGGCTTTGAGGGGATTCCCATTGGCTAAATCTGGGACAATTTGAGCACTAGAATAAATAAGAACTGCATTGGTTTATAATTCGTTGTCTAAAACAGGAATCATGAGTCCATGCTGATGATAAATAATGAGATAGAGAAACAGATAGTAGCTAGATAAGAAGGGAGAGCTCACTCATTAAAAAAGAAAAAATGGGGATTTTTAACTGCATGAGCCCCTGCCAACTGATAAATGTGTAGAGAGTGATGGAGTTTTAAACCACTATTTTGCAATGATCATTTCAAGCAGGAATCATCAATTGATGTTAAAATCTGAGGAGTAGAAGGGGGAGTTTGATGAGGAGCAAGATGTTTACTTGGTATTAATGTGTCTCCCTACAGAATGTTTATTAGTTGCAAGGGAAAAACAGAAATTACACAGTGGAGAAACTGGCTAACATCTTGACTGGGTGATCACAATTAACATCGGCAAGAAGGAGCACACAGGCCTGTGTGCCTCCAGATACACACCCTGAGAAGGACACCACATCAGCCTTGAGGTATTCTGGCTTTCGATGCATAACCAATGCATCTAATTGTGAAGAAACATCAGACAAACCCATATTGAGAAACAGTCTCTAAATTAACTGGCCTATTTTTTTCAAAAATGCCGATGTTATGAAAGATAACGAAAGGCTTGAGAAACAGCTCTAGATTACAGGAGAATGAAGAGATGTGACAGTTTAACATGTACCTGGTCCTGGACTGTATCCTAAGTTGGAGGAAAAACACATGGTATAAGGCTCACTACTGGAACAACTGACAAAATTGGAATATGTATTTGATAAAGTATTAGTCAATATTAAATTTCCAAATTGTATAACTGTGCTGTGGTTACATAAATAATAACTTGGTTCTCAGGAAATACACATTGAAGTGTTAAGCACTGTGATACAGCCAGCCTACTCTGAATAATAATGTGTGTGTGGTATGTCTGCACACATGGAGAGAGAGAACAAATGAGGCAAAATGTTAAAAAGTTGGTGAATTGAGATAAAAGGTATGTGAGAATTCACTGAATTATCCTTTTTTTTTTTTTTTTTTAGGAAGATTAGCCCTGAGCTAACATCTGCCGCCAATCCTCCTCTTTTTGCTAAGGAAGACTGGCCCTGAGCTAACATCCATGCCCATCTTCCTCTACTTTATAGGTGGGACGCCTGCCACAGCATGGCCTGACAAGCGGTGCCATGTCCGCACCCAGGATCCGAACCGGTGAACCCCGGGCCGCTGAAGCAGAACGTGAGAACTTAACTGCTGCGCCACCGGGCCAGCCCCTCTGAATTATTCTTAAACTTTCTGGTAGGTTTGAAATTGTTTCAAAATAAAAAGTTAAATAAAGTATCTATGTTTATACATATAAATACACATATTTGGGTAATTCCCTTAAATGAAAGACAATGTTTTGTATTCTTATTCTCATCTTCATCCTTGACTAGATAAATCTCTTCCCTCGCTGATATCTTCGTAAGTTGTTTTATCTTTCAGTTTCATTTTGGGGTGGGTAAGAAATGAGGATTTTTCTTCCCAGTTGACAAACGAAGAAAAGAAAAAGCTGGAAGTGCTGGGAAGAGAGCATCCTTGCCCGGAATTAGGCAGAGGCTCGACGTGGATTTTGCATTAGGACTCTGTGGCTTCCTGGAGACCGTGGGGACTTCCGTGGTGGCCTGGAGTAGGATGTGAGCCCACGCATGGAGCAAGGAGGCTCAGGGTCTCTATGAGCAGCCCTGCTGCTATAAGGGCTGTACCACTCCCTGGATGTGCCCGGGGCCACCAGGGGTCCCATTGAGGAGGCTGAGCCCAGAGCTCAGCCCTGTGGCTGTTATTCCAACCCAGAGGCCATCCTCCCTATTCTCCCTAACGAGGCCACACGATGATCATTATACTGGTTTTTTCCCATTCTTCTTAGACTCATTTCCATCTAGTTAAAAATGCGCTTCCTTACTGATTCCTTAATCAGCCTGCTCCTGTATTTAATCATGCCCTCTCTCCACCCAAACTCTTTGAAATTAATTGTTATGCAACAAGGCCCAAACCTCTCATATTCCCCTATTACTGCATGGCACTCCATTTCCTTAAGTTATAGCAAGAATTAAACTGTGCTTTAATTAAGTAAGCTCTACCCTCCTCTTATTACAGTCCCAGGCAGGCAATTTCCTTCAAGTAATTTCCTTCATTTCAATATTACTACTCAGGCCTGCTGGGGCTGGAGGCGTGTGTGCGCGCACAGGATGAAAGTTTATGTTGTCTTTGGATGTTGATAAACTACCTTGGCAACATCTGTAATTTCTAGAACTCTATAAAATCTAAATTGTTCTTTTCTCCCTCCCAAAAACCTCTTCTTGTGGGGAAATAACGAAAGCGAGCCCTTCTGCATTTTCCTTCTGAAATGTAATCAGCGTATAAATCTCCAGACCCGGGAAGAATTGCTGTCTACAGCTCTTGCTACTACTCACATCGGAAAGCACAACAGGTTGGAGGACACAAGTTCAGAGCGCCTTACACGAAGCACGTTCTGAGGAATTTCTCAGATCCCTATCGTGGTGTGGAAAACGTGAGGCATTCAGTACAATTCTGCTCCACGTCAGCCTTGCAACAGAAAGTGCTAGAATGGTTTTCAGATCTGAGAGTCCTAAACCAACACAATCAGGGGGCTCTCTAGGTCTGACTTCATGCCTCTGAAGGTTAGTACGGCTGAGCGTAGGCCGCAGTTAAGCCCCTGCCTCACAACTGGAAGTCCAGCTGGGCATCTCTACCCAGTCTCCTGGAGACCCAGCCCAGCAACTATAGGGCACGGGGGACCAACCATCCTGGTTTACCCAGGCCTGAGGGGTTTCCTGGGACCCAGGACTTTCAGTGCAAGAATCAACATAGTTCCTGGAAAACTGGGACAGTTGGTTACCCCAATGGCAGGTCCCTAAGGGCAGGGTCCCTTTTCTAAGGTACTGTGTCCAAAGTACCCTAGCAGCTTCAGCTAGGATTGAAGGGTTGTCAACACTGAATTAAACTGAATGATTAGGGACTTCCAATTCTAGAATTGGGCCCCGGTTACAGACAATTCCTTTCTCCTCATTCAGAGAGTGGGTATCCCTCAAGCAAACAGCAGTATCTCTATTCTCAATGGCCAGTCTATTCTGACTGAGGGACAAGCCGTAATTAGGTAAGATGCTGTTCCTGTTACCCCAGAGAAGGTTTGGAAAGACTTACAAGAGAGTTGAGAGGGTCCATGTTTGAGGAAAACAGGTTGGGAAGACAGCACAGAGCTTCCAATCCAGGAGAACTCAATAGGGCTGAACAAAAGCAGATTTAGAATCCAAGATGAATGTACTGGATCTGTGGATCTCAAACTTGGTTTTAAAGAATTATTAAGGGTGCTTGTTACATAATAATAGTAATAGCTAGCAAGTATTAAGCCTTATTAAGTGCCTGGCACTGTTCTAGTCACTTTAAATGGATTTATTCATTTAATCCTCTCAGGTTATTATCATCATTTGACAGGTGAGGCAGAGGAAGGCTAAGTAATTTCCCGAGACCACACAGATATTAAGAGAAGGAGAAGGTAATCTCCAGAGTGGTTTTTTTTTTCCTGAGGAAGAATCACCCTGAGCTAACATTGTGCCAATCTTCCTTTTTTTTTTTTAGTTTGTGGGCTGGCAGCACATCATGGCAGCTAACAGAGCAGTGTACATCCACGCCCAGGTACCAAACCCAGGCTGCTGAAGCAAAGCACACCGAACTTAGCCTCTAGGCCACTGGGGCTGGCCCAGGAGTTTATGTTCTTGACCATTGCATTATACTCCTCACAGGCTGTTCTCTTTCTGTTAAAATACAGATTTCCAGGTCCATCCTTATATAATAAATTTGAAGTGAGGTCCAGGGATCTGCATCCTTAACAGCAGCGTAAATGATTCTGATGCAGGAAGAGGCAATATCTTAGGGGTCAGAGGACATCTTCAACCCCACAGACAGGCAGGTGCCCAGGCCTCACACTGGAGGTCCTGGACAGTGAGTGGGTTTACAGCAGCAGTTCTAATTCCGGACCCCACCAACTGATCAGCCCTCTGTGGCGGTGGACTCTTCTCCCTGCATCAAGACCGACCAGTGGATGGGGTAGGACCGAAAGTGAATGATCTTAACTTGGGCTAACAGCTCCTTCCTCCAGCAGGCCAGTGGATTCGCTTGGTGAGAGGAATTGCGAGACCAGATCGCTAATGCGTGTTGCCGAGCCTGAGCTACGAAACTGCCTGAAGAGACCCAGGACCTTGGCTTTTAACCCTTGGACATGAGGTGCTTATCTGAGCTGAAATGTGGTGGAAACACGTGTGAACTGCCTGAAACACAATAAAGAAATGTGGGCATGCCTAGCCTGATTTTCAGTCAAACACAGAACCAGCCCCAACGCCAGCTGACTAGGCCAGCTATGTGGTCTGAGCGGTCCCATTGGGAAAAAACAGACTGCTCTTTCTGTCTTCCTGGGGAGATGTGAGGTTTTCAGAAAAATGGACCCTGCCTCTTGCTTTTGATAAGTAAAAACAGAAGGAACTATGGGAGTACATGAGGCAGCCATTTGGTATAAAATTAATTCGGCCTGACCTTGATTTTTCAAAAGGGACTGATGTGGCCTGCTGAGCATGCATTGTACATTCTGCTTTAAACATTTACTATGTCCCAAAGACAAGAATGATGCTCTTAAAGATAGGGATGTGGCTTCCCTCCATATCGCATTTCTTTATAGATAAGCATCTCTTCCTGGAAACTGAGGATTATTTAGCAACCTGCTGTGCTCACCTTGCCCAATACTGACCTGCTGTGCCAGCTAAGCACCTCATGACAGTAGTAAAAGAGATATTCCTGTCATATGTGATGCGTGCTCTTTGTTCTAAGACAGCATATAACCACTCTGTACATCCCACTTCTTTGGTGCCCTTCCTTCCTTAGGGAAGGAAGGCCCCGGGCTATAGTCCTCAAACCTGGCTCCTAATAAACTCAGCCCAATTTTGATTTCTAGATTGGCTATGGATTATTTGTGTCGGCATTTCAAACAGGCAATTCTCATTCACTGCTTCTTCCCTAAAGTCAGCATTTGCATTTCATGAGTGGCAGATCAGGATTACTGTGCTTTGAACAATTGACTGTGGTCCTCGGGGGGGGGGGGGGGGGGGGCAGTGTGTGTGACAGACAGAGAGAGAGAAGTACAGTAGCTTGTGCAAAGGGCTCCTTTGCTATTGATATTGCTGTAAGTACAGCTCAAAGCCTGTTTCTTTGCCAGAAGAAATCACAATACATGCTTCAGCGCTCATTAACGCACCTGTATTCTGGAAGCTGAATGTCTCCAGTTGAGGAGAGCAGAGCCTGTTACCTTTCCCCAGTCGACTGGCCAGCTATGGCCTTGGAGAACCAATGGAAATTATGTAAGCTTTTGTTTCTTTCTCCTACCCTTGTTGGTGGAGATTTTTCGATAACATGGCCACATCAGACAGACTGCTGTTCCTGATCCAAAATCCCCAGATTCTCCAGGCAGCATGTTCACCCGCCAGCCAGCCAGCCACCCGTTTGTAGAGGGTGAGATAATGAAGCAAAATTACCATCACGTCCAGGCTCTTTCTTCTCCTTACAGGCTCCGCAGCTGGCTCTTCCCGCTGGGCTTTTTTCCTCCTCTTTCTTTGTGATTTGCAAAAGAACAATTAGGAACATCATTTTAAGGTGTGTGTGCCTGTTGGCGTCCTTTTAAGCGGTACCCAGAAGCACTGGATCCCCACAATTCCTTGTGCCCCAGCTGATCTGCCCCAGATTTCTTGTTTCAATGACATCCATTCTTCAGTTAGGTCTTTGTGTTCTGGTCTCTCCTCGAATGACAATACCCAGAGGATAAAACATTTCCCTTCTTTTTCCTTTTTGTCTTTATTTTAAGGGCAATTCCTCCAGTTCTTTTAGTCAACCACTGAAAAGAATTCTTGTTCTCATCAGTGGCTCTGCTTGACTAAGACTAACCACAGGCAGACGTATGGACAGATCTTAAAGCTGGTGGCCTGAAATATTTGACCCATTGCAGGCGAGTCCTTGTCTAAAAATACTCCCTCTGCAGAAACCTGAACTTTCAAACAGACGATGATAGAATTTAAAGGGATTCCTTACAAAAAGAATCCTCCAGAGATTGATTACTGTAGGTAATTGCTTACAGATCATTCACTATAATCAAAGAGGGGTGGAAAATTTATGGGTGAAGAAAACTTAATTTGGTGAGAAATTTAAAGCCAACCTGTTAGAACAGTCAAAAATTAAAACCTTTGGATTATAATGAAAGCCTGTGCTAATATAGGATTTTGTATACAACCGTACTTAACCATACTGGATTCTGATGAAATTTTATTAATCAAATGATTAAATCAGAGGCTCATCTGTAAGTACAAGAAACAAACTAATGTGTCCATCTTATCATTACTTTCAGATGAAGACGTAAGTGCAAATTAGCTTGTTGTTAGGCTGAAAGGGGAAAGAATGAAAGAATCATGCAGAAGTTCCATAATTTTTTTTCTCTCATAAACTCCGTGATAATCCAATAGGTGAAAAATGGTATCTTATTGCTCTTATTTGTATTTCTCTATCCATAAAGTAAAACATCTTTTCATATGTCAATGGTCATTCAGATTTTCTCCTGTGAATGGCCCCAAATTATTACTATGATTTTCTTCTTTTTTGTTTGTTAGGAGCAATTTCTATATTATGGATCTATGCTTTCCAATATAGTAGCTACTAGCCACATGTGAATATTGAACAGCTGAACTGTGCCTAGTCTGAACCAAGATGTGCTCTAAGTGTGAAATAGACACTGGGTTTCAAAAACTTCGTACAAAATAAAGAATATAAAATATCTTATTAATAATTTTTTATTTATTGCATGCTGAAATGATACTATTTAGGATATCTTGGATTAAGTAAAATGCATTAGTAAAATTAATTTCACTTGTTTCTTTTTACAAGTGGCTGTTATGACTTTTTTTAAAACTGTATACTTTATTTTTTTTGAGGAAGATTATCCCTGAGCTGACATCTACCACCAAGCCTCCTCTTTTTGCTGAGGAAGACTGGTCCTGAGCTAACATCCATGCCCATCTTCCTCTACTTTATATGTGGGATGCCTGCCACAGCATGGCCTGACAAGCGGTGCCATGTCCGCACCCAGGATCCGAACCAGTGAACCCCAGGCCACTGAAGTGGGACGTGCAAACTTAACCACTGTGCAACCAGGCTGGCCCCTGCTATGACATTTTTTAAAGCAACTTTTTTAATGTAGTTACTAGAAAACTTAAAAATACAGACGTGGTGAGCAAAATGGTGGAGTAAGAAGCCCCAGACCCTCCTTCGCCCACAGAGACACTGGTTAAACAGTAATACATGGATCAATTCTCCCTGTGAGAAATCCAGAAAATACTTAAGGGGCTTACGCACCCCAGGCAAGCATGAAACCAGCCACAACAAAGCCAATAGGAAAATTCATAGCACTCACTTGCTAGAGTCCCTGCCCCCAGTCAGCACAGTGTGATCAGGAGAAAACTTCCAGCTCCTGGCTTCTCCTTGGGCGAGAAAAGAGAAGACTGGAACATACATGCAATATTCTGACTTTTCAAGGGATGTTGAGGGACTGGTTTCTTTCTTGCCTGAATCTAGGTGCTGGCAGGAAAGGGCACTAAGTTGGGGCCCACTGAGAACAAGGGTGGAGGTTTGGACTGGCACACACTCATCCACAATTGCCCCTCTCCCAGCTCAGCACAGAGCAAGTGAGAGAAAACCCCCAACTCCCACCTTCTTCCTGGGGAGGGAAGGAGTTGGAGCATCCATACAGTGTTCCAGCTTTTCAGGGGGCTGCCTAAGGGACTGGTTTCTGTCTCACCTGTTTCAAAGCACTAGTGGAACCTGACATATTCTAGATGCTTGGGGGTGCTGAGAACAAAAGAGATCTGGGCAGCTTGCTCCAGAGGACCCTTAGTACAGCAGACAGAGACTGTTACAACTCAATGGCCTCTCCGTTGGGCTGGGGAGGTGGAAGAGAAGAGTGGAGATACGTCCAACATTCTGGCTTTTTCAGGCTGCCTGAGGGACTGGTTTCTGTCTCATATGGCTCCGAGCACTGATAGATCCAGTATGCTCTAGAAGCCTCAGGGCGGCTGAGAACAAAAAAAGAGCTGGGCAAGCTTGTGGCAGCTCCAGAGAATCTGAAATACTGCAGACAGCCACCAGAGAGAGCAAGAGGTTATCAGCTCCAGAAAAAAGAAACCCACAAATTCATCAAAGTGGAAATTTACTAATTGAAATTGGATATAAATCCAGAGAAGATGCAGCCACAGAAAAAGTTTTAGAGGCACCCAGAATCTTTAGCTGAGCTGATTGATGAAGGTCTTTCCTTGTACAAAGAAGTCCATAAAGACCAGGAGAGGTGGCTGTTTTTTGAATGCACAGATACCAACACAAATTTATAGGGCACACAAATAAACAGGAAAACATGGCCCAATCAAAGGAACAAAATAAATATCTAGAAACCAACCCTAAAGAAATGGAGGTATATAAATCACCTGACAAAGAATTCAAAATAGCTGTCATAAATATGCTCAATGAACTCAGAAAACAATGCAAGAACAAACTAAGAATATCAACAAAGAGATAGAAAATATTTTTAAAAGAATCAAACAGAAATTTTGGAGCTGAAGACTACAACAACTGAATTGAAAAATCCACTAGAGGGGTTCAACACACAGACTTGATATGCAGAAGAATCAGTGAACTCAAAGACAGGTCATTTGATACTAACCAGTCAAAGCAGCAAAAAGAAAAAGGAATGAAAAAAGTGAAGAAAGCCTAAGGAACTCAGGGGACACATCAAGTGGACCAATACTTGCATTATGGGAGTCCCAGAAAGAAAAGAGAGGGAGGAAGAGACAGAAAATTTATCTGAAGAAATAATGGCTGAAAACATCCCAAATTTGGGGAAGGAAATGGACATCCAGATTTCAAAAGTCCTAAGAACTCCAACTAGAATGAAGCCAAGAAAGTTCAAACTGAAATACCTTATAATCAAATTCTTAAAAGTCAAAGACAAAAAAGAAAATTGTGAAAGCAGCAAAAAACTGATTTGCCACTTACAAGGGAACCCTAATAAAACTATCTGCCAATTTCTTAGCAGACACCATGTAGGCCAGAAGCGAATGGGATGATACACTTGAAGTGCTCAAAGAAAAAACTGCCAGCCAAGAATACTATATCCAGCATAACTATAGAATTACACAGATGAAAATGAGAAAGAGATCAAAGAATGTTACTAGGGAAAAAAAATCAACAAAATGCAACTTCCTCTTTTTTTTTTTTTTGGTTCTAAAAACCAATTGTCCCTTTGCTATTTATTCAACAAGGCATCCTTTCCCCTACTAATTAGTAAAGCCCCTATCATAAATCAAGTTTCCATAGTGTGCACAGATGTGTTTCTGAGCTCTTTATTCTCCACAGTTGATCTATTTGCTCTTTCTGCTCCCATGCTACACTGTTTCACTTGCTGTGGCTCTGTAATTATGCTTATCCCTAAGGTGATGTAATCACATACCCGTCTAAGAAGCTCCCTACCCACCCACTTCTTTCTTCATTTTCAGTTACTGTTAGAACTTTTCAATTTCGGGATTGGTTCCCCTCCAGCCCTACAGAGGCTGTGGTGCTGAACAGTTTTCAGGCAGCTGACTCTACTCTGTGCCCTGCCCCAAGAGATGGTAGACATATTTCCAAGTCCTAGACCTAAAGTCACATGATCTGGTTCCCATCTAGAGAGAGAATCTGTTTCCTCTCCTGGCTCCTGGCAACTGGTCCATTTCAAGCTGTGACCCCAGGCTATTTTCCAGCCTCTGTCCTCTAGTATGAAGCATGTTCTTGGCTTCTAACTTCATGTAGCATTCTAGGAATGGCTTCCTTCGATACACAGTACATATTTGCAGTTCCCACTGGACCATAAAATGTCATCCTCCCCTTGCTGCTACTTACCATCCTGTTCTCTAAAAGCTTTGGGTTCGCTTGGTTTCTGTTCCCCATGATTCCCTTTTCTATTTTCAAGCACAGCTATATAGATTTAATATCCTTTTATTATTTTATCTATATTTTCTCTGTATATTAGGGCATAAGGGGAAGTTTTCTGTGTACATAGAATAGAATCCATCATTAAAATTTTTAGAAGTATATTTATTAATATAAGAACATATTTGTGATATATGTAAGGGAAAAAATTACCCAATGAGACAAGTGGATATTTAAAATACAAGCAAAATATTTGCACATGTACACATATAAATGAAGACTATATTACAGCTTTTCAGGCTGATTGGAAAAGCAGTAGGTTTAGTCTATATTAGATGAATTGCAAGAAGAAATACAAGAGGAGAAATGAAAAGGAAACTTAATGCTGCTCATTTAGTCCTTATGGAACCACAGAGACCTCATCGCTGTTCAGAACACAGCAGTGGCTCCGTGCTCTAATCTGGCAAACCTGGACTAGATGTGACAATCATGTCACAACTTGCCTTGTCCTCCCCTCAGAGATCTCTGCTTTTTTCTTTCTATCATTCACTGGACCTGGTTTCTTTCTGTCTCTGCTTTACTTCTGCCACTGCCCGCTGCTGCAGCCACCTCTCTGTTCCTTTCTCTAACTCACAGTTTCTGCTCACCCACTGCCCCCACTGCCTCAGGGCTTCTGCTCACTCTGTTCTCTCATTGTATGTCTTCACCCCTGTGCTTCTCTACTATCCACATCTCTCTCTGTTTTTCTCCTGTTCCAGCTCCAAAAGAAGGATCTGATTCATTTGGTTCTTCGCTATTGAATACAGAACACACTTTTTGCTCAAAGTTCTCACACAAAATGATCTTAAACACTTCTGGCTTCCTGGTGTCCAATCTATATGTTTCTGCCTTTAGGACAGTCACAGATGTCTGGTTCCATGAGCAATGGCGAAGGTTGCAGAACCACATGACCCACAGCATGAACACTCTTGCAAAGAGGCTGCCTGTAACCACACAACTTAGGAGGCAGGGCTGGGCCTGGCAGCCATCTGGAGCTCCAGGACATACACTAGGACATTAAGAGTAGTTACTGTGAATGGGTGGGATTTTAACTTTCTCCCCCCACCTCCTTTGTCCTTTGCTTGTCTTCTTTTTCTTCCAAAAAAATAAAAATATTTTCTTATGTAAAATTTTAACATTTGGCACAGTTAACTATATCTGGTTGCTTATATTTCTTTAAACCTTGCCTTAAATTGTTCATTCTATTTAAATGGAATTCTCTAGCATAACAGCTTGATTAGAAGAGTTGAAATTAGAACAGTAAGGGATTGCTTTTCTTTAATACAATAGAGTGCAGAAACACACCAATGTTTGTCTCCATTAGCCAGGTGTATGGAAAGTCACAGTATTTAAACCTCAAAACATCAGTATCCATCTTGTGTTAGATTACCCACTCTTGAAGGGGCTACTTAAATGGAAATACACCAAAGATTTGTCTTCAAAGTCAAATCGAAAGACTGACAGTAATGATCACATCTGTTTTGTAAAATCTGGGATGATATGATTATGATAAAGTTGATGGCATCTCACATTTGCATAGCAAATATGGTATAAAATGAAATTTTATACATTTCATCTTACTTTATTTCTACATCAATTCTGTGTAGACAAGATATGAGTTATTATCCCCATTTTATAGTTGAGAAACTGGCATTTAGAGAGAGTGAGTAAAATTGTGAGGTTCAAATAGGATTCCGAAATAATGACTAAGGTCCTTTGTTTTTTCCAGTATGCTTTAAAACCCAGTAATATAAATGTAAATTATTTCCATAGGAAAGCACAATTATAACCCTCTTCAGTCACTTGAATGATATGACAGATATACAACTCATCTCTCAATGGTATTCCCATATGTTCAATTCAATTCAATTCAATTCAGCAAACATTTGTTTTCCTTTCTTCTCCCAGTTGCATCATTTTCTCATGGAAGCGATACCTTGGAGATGTAGTCTACGCCTGATATTTTTACATTGTTATCATAGGACACTTTGGCTTCTTGAAGCACATCTGGGGCAATGGCAGCACCTACTTTTAAAGAACATTTGATCCTGTCCAAAACATCCAGAAGACAGCTGATCCAGGGTTGGCCCAGTGGTGCAGCAGTTAAGTGCACACGTTCCACTTTGGCAGCCCAGGGTTCGCCAGTTCGGATCCTGGGTGTGGACATGGCACCGCTTGGCAAGCCATGCTGTGGTAGGCGTCCCACATATAAAGTAGAGGAAGATGGGCACGGATGTTAGCTCAGCGCCAGTCTGCCTCAGCAAAAAGAGGAGGATTGGCAGCAGGTGTTAGCTCAGGGCTAATATTCCTCAAAAAAATTTAAAAAAAAAGACATCTGGTCCATAAGACATTTGTTACACACCAAAAGGTCCTTGGAATCTGGTTCTGTCCAAAATGTCCATGAGCTTATTTGGTCCATGCCAAACAGTTTTGAACAGGACCAAATATCAAGGACCTTTTGGCACGGATCAAATGTCTACTAATTGCACCTACTATATCCAAATATGCTTGATGCCCCCAAATCTCCACTAGCTGGAGAAGGAAGCAATGTTTCACATACAACAGCTTTAAAGTTCACTTTAAGTTCACTGCATTACACTGCTGCCAGCAACATTCTCATGCCAAAATTTCCAAGGCCCCTGAGTTATACCTTCAATTTAGCATCAAACATGATATATCAGTCATATTTGTATTTGAATATAGATAACAGAAAATTTTATTACAACAACTTAAGCAAATAGAGGTTGACTTTTTTTTCACATTCTAAGAAGTTCTGAGTTGGGCAGACAAGTCTAGACATGGCGCTGAAAGATGCCTTTAAGAAACCAGGCTATTTAGATCATTCTGCTCTACTACTGTCACAAGATGGCTGCTGCATGTCCAGGCATCATGTCCACACTCAAGGGGAAAGGCAAAGCATCGTCTGTCCCCTCCTTTTGTTTATTTTTTCATATAAAGAGAAGCTTTCCCAAAAATCTCTGCAAAAGAATTCCCCTTAGGACTCAAGATTTCATTGGCCAGAACTAGTTAATATGGCAGCTCTCCTCTACAAAAAAGGCTGGGAAATTGGGGAACAGGCTTGTCCTGATTGATCATGATCAGTCATAATCCATCACCTGAGGCTGGACTCATGGCTGCTCCAAACAAAATCTAGGTTTCGTTGTGGTAATGAAGTTGGACATGCATGGATCAAACGGTATATGGTGATGCAATTGGATACTCAAGTCCAGAGAAAATGCGGGAATGAGGCCTGGTAGCCTTAAAAAGGGGGTTGGAGAGAAGAAACCCTCACCTGTGTTCCTAGCCTCACTCTCAAATGGGGGATACGAAGGTTGTTCTACCTAGTCTTGAACTGAGTGGAATGGGAAAAACCTTTCAAAACTTTGATTTGGTCAATAATAAAATTTTTGTGTACACCCATATTTTAAAAATAGATTTTATTGTCTGTAAAAAGCTTTGGAACCCTATAATCTCACAAGGCACAAGGGGCTACAAATGGCCCTTTCCAGAGAGGATGCATTCTGAACAGCAAGAGAGCTGGGCTGGCATGACACTGTCAGCCAGCATCCTGCTACCCAGAGGCTTATGATGACTCAAATTACTAAAATGTCTGGGAGTCATTTTCATTATCCTCATTGACAATTAGCTTTAATGGCAAAATGAAATAATTAGGCAACAACAAGTCTGGAGCATTTAGCTCTTCCGTTACTGTTATAAAAGAAATTCAGTGACATAAAGGCAAGCTTACCAAGTCTTAGGGCCCTTTCATATGAACCAAAGTGGCATGGCGCTAAGATTATGGTGAGAAGCCAGGGAAATACAGTCACTGAACTCATTAGCAGAATTAACGTTCCATGTGGCAGTCAAGCTATTGCTTTACAAATTATCTAAGATAATTAATAGAAAATGTGCTACAATAGTGAATGACATTTTAGTAACTTCCTCGCCAGCATGCATTGCAAAGAGCACTAGTATTTAATACTCCCATTTGTTTTTGTTTCTGCTTCTTGGAAGGCATTTTGCCAAGAGCTTGCCCATATTTAACATCATCGCTCGTTGACTTTGTCAAAGTTAACAGAACTGTAATTTCCCTCTCAGTCACTGTCTTAGAATTAGAGAACACTAAAACGGGGGAGGATTCCAATCAGTATTTCTCAATGGAGAAATGGTTGCAATCTTGGTCAGAATGTGCGTTCTTGTGGTAGAGGACTGACCTCCACATGGCATGGCATTTATCATCCCTCGTCTCTAAACACTAAGTGCCAGTAGCACCTTGTCAATTATTTTGATGACCCCACACACTCCCACACATCCCCTAAGGATACAGTTAAGCCATAGACTGAGATCCAGGGAACATCTTAAATTCCCAGATGTCCAAAGTAAGATGTTCAGTAGCTCCCATCATACAGTAATTGGTGGTAGAGACAGTACTGGAACCCAGGACTTGAACTCTGAGTCTAGGAATTTCACACAACAACAGATTTTCTCTGCCATCCAATAGAAAGTTAATAATGTCCACTTTGTGCAAAATAGGTATTTAATCAATATTTACTGCAATAACTGAGAATCCAATTCAATCAAAGCCAATGTTATTCATTAGCAGATGGCCATCTATGACAAATGGCATCATAAATAAATAAGGAAAGGTATTTTGCATTTTGGCTCTAGCCTAGATATTAATTGAAGAGAACTTGCGTTGTCTAAGGGTTAGACAAAGGGCAAGGGTGGTTTGTCCAAGGATGTTTGGGGTAAGGGCAAAGTCAGAGTGATTCCACTAACAAGGCAGCTGGGCACCCAGAGCAGCACTTCATACAATGCTGTGCTCATGGACTGAGGAAAAGATGCAGAAGTATTTTCAGTAATACTTTCCCTACTTCCTTTTGTCAAATAAGCTTTCATTTGGTAACAGTTCACTCCCATGGCCTGGCCTTTTATCTTTATCATTGGAGCAACTTTCCTTCACCAAATACTTTTAGCATTATTTTTGCCCTCCTTCCTGGTCACTAAAGCACACATTCCATTTATCACTTAGTCATTCCACAAAGCTGGCCACAGAAGAGTATCCACAGTGTGACAGGCACCATGCCGATGTTGGAGTACAGCTGGAAAACATGGATGGTTTGCAGAACTGCTAGAACAGATGTTTGGCATTGAAAACCAGGTTCAAATTCCAACTCAGCCCCTTTACAGCTCTTGACTTTGGTTCTATTCCATCTCTGAAGCTCAGTTTTCTCATCTCTAAAAGTGGGAGAAATGCCCACGTTCTAGAATTATATGGGCATTAAATGTAAATTATGTGAAAATTCCAAGCACAGCGCCTGGCACATACATTTCCTTTTGCTTCTGAAAGTCCTAGGTCTGGTGATAACTTTGCCACTGCCCTGAGCTAAGATTCTGAGTGAGCTGCACACACAGGCACTGTGGTGACCTATAAAGTGAAAATGGTATCTGCCTTATCGACAGGTAACAGGAGTATTCATGGGAGTATTGTGAGGTTTGAGTGATTTGATATTTTTTATACTTAAGTGAAATTTAATTTAAGTGCACATACACACTAATATACTTAACTTGTTTTAGATTCATAGCATTGGGAACAGAATTGGAATAACACAGACTCAATTCTGATAATGGCATACGCTTTGCATTATTTTTAAAGAACTAATCCTTACACACTTTTTGACAAAATAATTATATTTTTATTAATGCCATTTATATTGCTGCAACCTTTAATAACACATAAAAAGATTCCTTTCTTGTTCTTTAAAATAAACCCCAAAACATACATACATATGTTATACCTCTCAGTTTTAAGATCCTATGAAGTCAGAGTTATCAATATAATTGTCTGGTGGTGAATGCAGCTATTATTGGAAACTGTGTACAATTAGCTTGGCACAATACAAAGACCAAATATTTTAGAGTCTGACCTGGATTCAAATTCCAACCTCTCCATTGACTAGCAGTGAAATCTTAGAAAGGTTATTCAAAATCTGTGTACTTCCTCATTTCCAAAATATGCATTTCACAAGGCTAGCATGAAGGTTAAATTAAATACTGTCTGTGAAACGCATAACAGGATTGAGTACTCAGTAAAGATTGGTTCCCATTTCCAATGGCAGATTTGAGTCTTAGGATAGGAAAGACCACCTCTTCCTTCTTAGTGCGATTAACTCCAACTCATCCTCCAAGACTTTGACCCTGGGAAACCTTCTCTGGGCAGCTCCTGACCACTACCAACCCACGTGTTGATTCCCAGATGGCTAGGCATATCTTCTTGTCCTCCCCGACACTGTGTGTTTACCTATCTCAAATCACCAACCATCCCAATTGGTTGCCATGTTTTACCTGTTTGCCTCAGACACCAGACTAGAAGAGCTCAGAAAGGTCCAGGCACTGGCTCTCATCCCCGTACTCTAGTTCCTCACGTGTCATAGGCATTAAACAAAGACTGGATATCTGAAAGTCAAATGAAATAAAGACACACACAACGTTCTACAAAACAACCCCCCCGAAGTGTTAAAACACTTTTCCTTCCCCACCTTCTCACCAGCCATGAGAGCTGCAATCTTATCGCTGAAGCACAGAAGTTCGAAGCCATTTGATGATGGTGTTAGTGGTGCCAAAAAGCAAATCCAAAGAGTCTCTAAGGGACTATTTTTCTCTTGGATTTGAAAGCCGGTGTCCAAACTCTGAGAGCTTATATGAAGAAATGATAGCCCCTTCAGGACAAGCAAGAGAACATTTCCAGTTTCTTCCCCCTTTCTATAGCACTCTACGAGGCCATTCTGTCCCCAGAATGAATATAGGACGTAAAAGCGATGGAATGGTACATCCAAATCATTACTCATTTAAGATCCTCATGAAAGTGGCAGGAGACATGGATAATTCTGCCTAAACCTATCAGCCATCAGTTACTTATCGTACTATATACAGCTCCTGCTTGGTTTTCTCTCTGATCAGGGCAGCCAGATAGGCATCACAGGACAAGTCTGCTGTCTTCATGCAATAGACAATGAGAGAAAAGGAAAGAGGAGGCATCTATCACTAACTTATTCTGCCAGCCTATGTTTTATGCATACATTATTTCATTTAATCTTCCCAAAAGGCTTGTGAGGTAGTTAAGCCATTCATTATCTTAGTCTTACAGATGTAAGTCCAAAGACTCAGAGATATTTGGTAACTTGCCCGAGGTCACACAGACAGTAAGAAACTCTTGGTGCCATATGGACCTCCCACACAAGGAAATTTCTTTTCAAGAGAATAAGTTGCATGCAGCACGTGGACCGGGTTCTTTTACTCATTCACGGGCTTTGGAGTCACACAAATGAACTGAGTCCCAAACACAGAGCACGTTGAGTGAATATACAATCTGTGTGCACATTAGTTACTTAATCTTTCTAAGGCTCAATTTTCTTATCTGAAAATGAAGATTATAAAAATGCCTGCCCCACAGAATTGTTTGGAAAATAAAATGAGATAATGCATGTGCTCGACACAGTGCAACTATGCCAGTGTATCATGTTTAAACATGTTTCTACCAACAAAGCAGGCCTAGTCCAGTGGGAGAGCCACTGTCATAATCAACCCTCTAAGAAACAGTGAGCACTGTTTTAATCAGGATATAAACTAAGTTCTATAGGAATACTAATGAGGAAGTGATAGATTCTGCCTGAGGGAGGAGAGAAGGCTCCCTCGAAGTGGTGACATTTGAACTGAGCCTCACAGGATCTGTCATATTTCCCTGGTTTGAGAAAGAGGAAGTGGAGGGGTTTCTGGCAGGCATGGGGAACTCTGTAAACAAGACTTGAGATGTGACGATATGTAGCCAGACAGAGATCAACTGTGAGGCGCATGGAGGCGGATGGCAGGAGATCCAGCTAGAACTGTAGGTTAGAGTCGGGGTGTGAAGAACCTGGCATGCCAGGCTCCAGGCTTTGGGGTTCATTCTGTAGGCAGTGGAGAGCCACGAAAACCTCATGATCTGGGGAACCACATGTTCTCATTTTCATAGTAGAAAGAGAATCGGGGAGGCCATCTGGACGCTGGATTAGAAGGCACAGAGCTGGAGGCAGGAAGACCACAACGACTCTCCAGAACATAAGGGATGAACAAGAGCGTGGGAAGGGAACAGAGAGCAGGGCTCCCGTCTGACGGACGGATTGCAAGTGTCCACGATGCAGGCCTGTTACTCATTTCCCTAGGGCAACATTGTTTAGTGTTCCATCCTCTTTTTCAGAATCAAAAGTCTTATATATTCAAGGCAGTACTTAAAAATTGGAGAAGTGAGGGGACTTTAAATACAAGAAATAAACAAAAAATAAAGGAAGTTTGTGGAGTTTACTTGACCTGGATAGCCCTCTGGTTTACTCTAAAAATATCTCCGTAAGACTATGACATATAAACAGTTACTGGAGTTGCTGTTCTCTAAACGGACTGTGAATCTCATATTTCCATTTTCCCATGGCTCTGCATTCTAACGCTCTTCTGGAGAAAGTATATTGGTCAAAATCAAGTCATTAGGAAAGAGAGGATTGACTGAGAGGAGATTTCTTCAGAAGTTACTGTACCAACTTTGTCCCAGAAACACCAATGGCAGGATTAGCATGGACGTTCAGCCCCAGGTACAAGCGCTCTCCGAGATGCTCATGTCCAAGGATATATCTAGGCTTTAAAAGTAGAAGAGATTTGCTTTCAGATTTTTATTATAAAACAAAAGACAGAAAGCTAAGAGCACAGAAACTTTTAAAAGGCTGTGAACTGAAAATTTTAGTCCAAGACTTCGTTAGGCACTGAGAGAGAAAGAGGTGAATACACAACAAACAAACATTTGAAGGGCAATTTAGGATATTTCAAAACATAGAAAAATGATGGACTCTTTGATGAGTGATGTTGGGACATTAAGCTGGCCATGTAGGAAAACAAAAATCCAGATTCCTACATACTCATTAATCCAAAATAGACTCCAGAGGGAAAATAAAAATACAGAAACAAAACTTTCTAAAAATGTTTTTATTAAAAAAAGTTATGATCTTGGAATAGGGAAGACATTCCTTAGTATAAAATATACCTAAAAGTCATAAAGGAAAAATTAATAAATTTGATAACACGAAAAGTAAAAACTTACATATACATATATTAATATATAAATGTATACTAATAATGTCAAAACAAACAACAATCTGAGAAAAAAAGCATTTGCAACACACAGGACCCTCTCTCACCTGGCCTGCACACTTCGATCCCTAAAACTCTGCATACTCAGGGCAAAGCTCCCTCTTCTCCCAACTTCAGTCCCCCAGTCCCTCTTGCCTCCACCCTTATAGGCTCACCTCCATTAACCTCTTTGAAATCATCAGCACTAATCTACATCATGACCTTTATCCTCGTCTATATCAATCACCTCAAGAAGCCCAGATTTCCCCCAGTATCTGGACCCTTACTCCGATTTGGTCCATGTATCCCATTTCTGGCCCCACACCTCACCCATCCCTAATTCCTAACACCGTTCCACTGCCCTGTCAGTCAAAAGCAGATCTCATATATGCTTAACTTCTCTTCTGAACAGTCCCATCAATTTCTTACTCTGCCTACAACCTGGCTGTCCCTGAACGCAGAGCTTCCTCACAGCCCTGTCCAGGGGCATCTGTTTTGTCTCCACCCCCACCCCACCCCACCCCACTTACTCTCTAGACCTAGAAATTAGGTAGGTGCCCTTCTGCTTCTCAGGGCCATGACCAAGCCATCAGCTCTCTCCTCAACTTCAGATGTCATGTCATAGGATTGGCACTCTTGGGGCCAGCCCCATGGCCGCGTGGTTAAGTTCATGTGCTCTGCTGCGGCAGCCCGGGGTTCACCAGTTTGGATCCTGGGCACGGACCTAGCACCGCTCATCAAGCCATGCTGAGGCAGCCTCCCATACAGCAGAACTAGAAGGACTGTGTACAACTATGTACTGGGGGGCTTTGGGGAGAAAAAATAAAAAGATTGGCAACAGATGTTAGCTTAGGGGTAACCTTTAAAAAAAAAAAAAGCTCGGCTCTCTTTGGTGCCGTCATCTATTGGCTCAGGACACTTCCCTCCATTTCTTGAAGTTTTTTGAGGACGCAGTTCACTTCCATTCTCTTCAACACTACTCCTATCACAATTCTTTGAGATTCAAACATACGCAGAGGTGATTCTCATAAGACTTTGACATCTGAATTCTTTGACTTCTTTTCCTCGAGTAATCTTGTCCCTCAGCTTACCTCAGCCATTGACTCTCCCACAGTGAAACATTTTGTTACCAATAACTGGAACTCCTCCATAATTCAATACAGGGCATTCTGCCCTCTGGCCACCCACTCCTATATTTCCAGCTGGCTCACTCCAGCATCCCATCTCCAAGAATTCTTTGACTCTTACCACAGAGATAAAGAGAAGCATTAAGCCTCCTGTCTCTAACTCACTTTGTGGTTTCTTCCAACTTTATTGAGATATAACTGACATATAAAGTCGTGTAAGTTTAAGGTGTACAACCTGTTGATTTGGTGTACTTATGTACTGCAGAATGATTACCACCATAGTGTTAGCTAACACCTGGATCATGTCACAAAGTTACCAATTTTTTGTATGTGATGAGAACATTTCAGATCTACCCCTTAGTAACCTTCAAGTATATAAGACAGTATTATTAACCGTAACCACCATGCTGTGCATTAGGTCCCAGAACTCATTCACCGTATAACCGGAAGTTTGTGCTCTGTGACTGACACCTCCCCACTTCTCCGAATCCCCAGCCCCTGGTAACCACCATTCTAGTCTCCATTTCTGTGAGTTTGGCTTTTTAGATTCCACATATAAGTGATATTACATAGCACGTATCTTTCTTTGTCTGACTTATATTACTTAGCACAATGTCTTTAAAGTCCATCCATGTTGTTGCAAATGGCAAGATGTCCTTGTTTCTCGTGGCTGAATAATTCTCCTTTGTGTACATATACCACAATCTTTTATCCATTCATTTGTTGACAGATATTTAGGTCGTTTCTACATCCTGGCTATCGTGACTAATGCTGTAATAAACTTGTGAGTGGACATATCTCTTTGAGATTCTGCTTCCATTTCCTTTGGATATGTACCCACAAGTGGGATTGCCAGATCATATGGTAGTTTTATTGTTAATTTTTTGAGGGATCTCCATACTGTTTGCCATAGGGGCTACACCAATTTACATTCCCACCAACAGTGCACAAGGGTTCCCTTTTCTCCACATCCTCACCAACACTTGTTATGTCTTGTCTTTTTGATGACAGCCATTCTAACAGGTGTGGGGTGATAGCTCACTGTGGTTTGGATTTGCCTTTCTTTGGTGATTAGTTCACCTTGAGTTTTTAGTTCCCGTCTTTCTTACGTTAAATTCCATGTTCCATCATTATAATCACTTCTTTGCATTTATCTTCAGCTCACCTGTCCCCTCTTGTTTCTTCAAACTCATCTGGTGTTACTGACTAAATTGTGTCCTCCAAAATTCATATGTTGAAGCCTTTACTCCCAGTGTGACTATATTTGGAAATAGAGCCATTAAGGAGGTAATTAAGGTTAAAAGATATCAGAAGGGTGGGGCCTTAACCCAATAGGACCTGGTGTCTTTATACAGAAGAGGAAGAAACACCAGGATGCACATGCACAGAGGAAAGTCCATGTGAGGACACAGTGGAAAAGCAACTGTCTGCAAGCCAAGGAAAGAGGTCACAGGAGAAATTAACCTTGCTGGCACCGCGATCTTGGATTTCCAACCTCCAGAACTGAGATAAAACAAATTTCTGTTGGTTAAGCCACCCATATGTGGTATTTTGTTGTAGCAGCCCTAGCAAACTAACACATCTGGAAAAGCCCAACTTTAGTTAACGCCACATGTGTAGCTGTGCAGTTGAATCTGGCAGCAACAACAACAATAACAACCACAAAACTCTCAAATGTGACTAGTGTCACATTAAACTCAAGACTAGTAATATAGAGCAGCCCTTGGCGTTGCAGGGCAATCATTCCACATATCCCTAGACCATTCACCCTGCCACTCTCACACGCAACTGTTTCATGCCTTCACCTCTCTCCTCAAACCTCCAGCATCATCTCCCTGACTTTCACCTTCAGTGAATGATGTTGCTTCCTATCCTGCTGAGAGAACAGACGCAATCACAAGAGATCTTTCTCAAGCTCTCACCACCTCTTCCCTCTTAGCCTACACACTACCTAATTTGCTTATTTATCTTATAGCCACTCAATAAATAATTTTCGAATAATGAGCAGATGAATATGACAATGGATCAATTTCCTTATTACACACAAAAATCCTTACAAATCAATAACAGAAAGAACAATTCCATTAAAATGGACAAAAAGTATGAACAGAAAGCTCATAGACCAAAGAAATACAAATGGCCAATCAATATATGAAATGTGTTCAATATTGTTCATAGTTAAAGAAAGACAAAAACATCAAAACAATAAAGAGACATCAAATTCCATTCATCAGACTCACTAAAATTCAAAATCTTGGTAAAATTCAGTGTGGGTGAAGATGCAAGGAAATAGACATTTTCATACACTATTGGTGAAAGTGTAAGTTGGCATTCTCTTTTGACAATATCTACCAAAATTTAAAACAAATATACCTTACACAAATGTGCCAAGGTATATGTATGCATAACAGGCTGTTCATTCACAACTTTGTTTATAATAACAAGTATTAGATTTAAATTAAAATGATACTGTTTAAAAACATTGGTATATTCATAAAGGGAATCCTTTGCAGCCATTCAAACGAAAAAAGAGAGAACTACATTTACTGAGATGAAAAGATATTCATTATAGCCAGCATTCCAGCAATGAACAAAACATTCTATAGAGAGAGAGAGAGAGTATGTGTGTGTGTGTGTGTGTCCATCCATTAAATATCTCTGAAAGAATATAAGCAAATAATAATTATCGTTTCTTGGGAGTAGTTACAGGGGATTGGGAAAAGGGAAATTTTTTTGATGTTTTATCCTTTTCCATACTGTTTACTTTTCATGACATGTATGACTATTTTATTTTTTTGAAAAGAAAGAGAAGCACCTTAAAGGGCAATGGTCAAGTTCTTTTCCCTTTTACAATTTCTGTGTTGTGTGTACTAATGAATATAGTCACACACATATATCACATTTTATGCGGTGCATGGGGTTAAAGCAATTTCATATCAGCTAATGGATTCAGTTTTTTGTTTTCAGAAGGCAAAAACAACCTGTCAGGAGAGTCAATTAAGTGTTCCCCATGCCCCACATACACACACATAAACTCAATAAATGATAAAAATCATTCAGACAATTTGTTTGGCATTTTGAAGACAAAGCAAACAATCAATAAACCACTTCTCAGCTGTGTGTGTGTGTGTGTGTGTGTGTGAGTGTGTGTGTTATTCTTTAGACAAGTACTGTGTTTCAGGATTTAGATAGCTATGTCTATTTAATCCGCTAGGTGCCTACTAATTTGTCTAGCACTGGATTGGATCCTATAAGTAAACAAACTAAGCCCCTGCCTCAAGATGCTCATATCCTTCGAAAAGCTGGGACGAACAATATAAACACAGGGGAAATTGTCAGGAAAGACTTCATGGAAGAATGCAGACTTGAGAGGCCACGAGCAGAAATCAAGTCACATAATCGATGATCAGTGTCTTTCTTCTAAGAGTTGGCCTTCGAAATCACAGTTTTCGCAGTCCATGTACTCCAGTAAATTATGACAAGTCAGAAATGCTGCTATTAAAATAGACCCCTGGGGCAAAACTCCTCGCTAAACCAATTTGAATTCAAATTGACATCAGAAGATACAAAGAAAACAAAACAGCTGACACTGTTTCCAACACTGCTTTATAAAGGTAAGTAACTTTTATCTATTCAGATACAAGAAGATCCTACATAGTGGAAAATAGTAACTATTTGAGGATGTTGCTGAAGACGCAAGCCTTTCAGGAGATTCACCCTTGCCCAAATAAACTCTTCCTGAATTATTATGCCCATGTCTAAATCAGAAAATTACTGAAATGCAAATTGAACAGAGCAATTTATCTGTGACTGAAAATATCTCAGAGTTAATAGAGCTCCACTGATGAGATCTAAAAAAGACCAGGGAATAGCAGTAACTAAATTACAATGGTATTATTTAGCAACATAAATTTAACCACAGCAATGTATATCATGAAAGTCATAAATAAACATCAGAGAAAAATGGAGGAAAAATGGGGAGTGACACAGAATGTGCTTTGTTAAGAGGAAGGGATCACAGGACCAATAGATCAGCTCCTGATCCACAGTCAAACTTTCAAATTGGTGACGGTAATTAAGCTAGCCAATGAAAAATGTTCCCTTTCTTTCCCCACTCCAGATTTACAAATAAGTTAATCAACTTTTTTGTGATTTAAGATCTCTTGAAAGATCTCCATGGAAAAATATTTCTCTAGCAACCTGCCACAGTGCCCGAAATTCTCACTGTTCGAAATTTAAGGATTTAAAAATCTTTTGGTTTCCAACATTTCCCTTTTAAATCTCAGAGAAAACTGACTCTTGATCAGCTATACCAGTGGGAAGGATGTATCCTAAAACTAGTGAAATTTGTAGACAAAAAAAGAGCTTAGTGGTGCAACTACTCCTTTTCCTCCAAATTTATTGATGAGTAACCTGCGACCCAAAGATGTTACCCAAGGTCATGATATCGACCCTGATATCAGTTTCCCCACATTAAACCCAGCATATATGGGGTTAAAACCAAAACACTCATTCCCTGCTGACTCTCTGGCTTCCTGGCTCCAGAATCCACTATCCTCCATGGAGACAAACACTGTCAAGGACAAGCACCTGGACTATTCCTCCCGCAAAGAGAAACGGGTTGGTGGGAAAGCTGCTGACCAGCAAGGTCACAAGCTCCCTCCTCTCTGTAAGTGTCTCAAGGCCAAAGACGAGCTGGAGAGAAAGCTCCAACCAGCAAGGCCATATGCTCCCCCTCCCCTCCCTAAAACCCCAAATAAAAATCCTTCCTTTCAGCTTTTTGGGGAGTTTGGGATTTCAGCGTTAGCTGCCCTCTCTCCTTGCTCAGCACTGTGCAAAAATAAAATTCCTACTTTCTTCCACCACACCCAGTGTCAGAGATTGGCTTGCTGCGCAACAGGTGAGCGAACTCACTTCAGGTTCGGTAACAGTCACAAAGCTAATCAATGACTGAACTGGAACTAAAATCCAAAGTTTTTAATTACCAATCTAGTGTTCTTTTCCTACACGGTGCCTCAGTTTCTCTCCAAGACTATGCAAAAATGAGACATGGGAGAGATACCTGGGGCAAGAAACAGAAATTGTATAAGTGTGTCCCCACAAAGAAAAAGAGAAAGCCCCGTAAAGGAACTTCACTAACTTCACAATTTTGTCTAGATAAGTTCCATTCAGAACAATTGAGTTTTTTTCCCCATCAAATTCACAGTTGATCAAAGTAGACTAGAATTGAAGCTTGGCGTTGGAAGAATTAAGATGCCGTGTGGAATTTTGAATTATGTTATTGATTGTAGATGATTTTAGTTGACCATTCCTAAGGGGCAATATCCAAAAATTAACGCTGTTTATTGTCTTCCAGGCCAAAGTCACTATTACTCAAATTGATCATCTCACTACTTGCAAGACTAGGGTATTACACAAGGTTTATATAAACTTACCTACTTGTGGTGGAGGGTTGGGTTACCTAGTGGGCATAGTATATAAATGGTTGTGAAAGTAGCAAAGCAGAGGCAGCAAAGAAAATGGAAAGAATTTGAGAGTGGATATTTCAAAAAAAAAATCAAAGTGGTCTTCATTTAAGAAAATCAGAACATTGTCAGAAGGCTTTACACCTATTTTATGGCTTAGTAGTATTTTCATTTTAAATTCATATGGCTGAGAAGCCCCATAATCCTTTTAGAACTCAATGTCACTAAAGTTTTTAAACCAGAACTTCTGGCTAAGATGGCATAGTGTCTTCATGTTTTGCTGCATTCCCCTATTCCTCACCCTCAACCCCCGATCAAAACCAACAGCAATGATGGATAACCAAATGGGGATAGTCAATATTAAAAAAAACAAGATAAGTGCCTCTGTGGACCAGAAGCAAAACAGGACCTCAGAATAGCGATAGAGACAGAAGCTGGGATCTGGGTCAGGAAGTAAACAGTGTTCCCTAAGCAGACATCACTTCAGAATGACAAGGATGAACAGTGCTCCCCTTAGGTGGACCAGAGCCAGGTGGATGGAGAGCCCAGGGACTAAGGTGGGCTCCTCTGCTCTTGAAAGGATGCTGAACATGATTGCTGCCTGCCCTCTACCTAGAGCCATGGCTTTATGGAAACTTAGGACCCTGGGAGAGGGGAGGACAAATTAGTCTTCCACTGGGAACTGAATTAAGTTTTCCCCTTGGCTCAGTGAATGGATCTGCAATGTCCCCCAAGGTCACCGTGTGCCAGTATTCCCAAAATCCCATTATAATAAGATCTGGTTTGTTAAAGAATGGTGAACCCTTTCTTAGTCCAATCAACTGAAGTTCACCAGAAACAAACATAAGGCCCAACAAGATCAGGTTTATTGCCTTACTGCTATGAGGAAGACCAGAGGAACAGTGAGTGTGTCACCAAACAAAGGGAAAAAATAGAGTTAGCATAGAATTCAGAGAAGAGTGGCTTTTAGGTGACATTTAAATAAAGAGGGTTTTTCTTAACCACTTTAACTGTTTTGAAGTGTACAGTTCAGTGGCTTTAAGTACACTCACATTGCTATGCAACCGTCACCATCCACAGAATGAAACTCTTTGCATTTTGCTCAACTGAAATTCTGTACCCATTAAACATTAACTCCTCATTCCCCCTTTCCTCAACCCCAGGCAACCACTCTTCTACTTTCTGTCTCTGTGAGTGTGACTAGTCTAGGTATCTCATATAAACAGAATCATACATTCTCTCTCATTTTGTGGCTGCCTTTTTCACTCAGCATAATGTCCTCAAGAGTCATCCACATTGTAGAATGTTTCAGAATTTTCTTCCTGTTTCAGGTTTAATAATATTCCATTGTATGTATATGCCACGTTTTGTTTTTCCCTTTATCAATGGATGGACACTTGGTTTGTTTCCACGTTGTAGTTATCGAGAACAATGCTGTTACGAACACTGATGTACAGCTATCTGTTTGTTCCTGCTTTCAATGCCTTAGGGCATATATCCAGAGGTGGAATTACTGGGCCATATGGTTATTCTATGTTTAGCTTTTTGAAGAACAGGCAAACTGTTTTCCACAGCAGCTGCACCATTTTACATTCCCACCAGCAGTATATGAGGGTTACAGTTTCTCCGCATCCTCACCAACACTTGTTATTTTCTGGTTTTGATTATAACCATCCTAGGAGGTATGAAGTAGCATCTCATTGTGGGACGAAATGGTGTTTTGATAAACCCAACACTAAACAGGACTGTGTACCAAAGGGTCAACATCAGGTCAGGACTGTGAAGTGGACTCAGGGTCTTCTTTCCTTGGAAAGTGCAAAGTTCGTGTGAAATGTTGTGTTCAGAAATTCCTTATCTCAACCGCTGTGCCTGGGTTGGTAATTGAGGCTGCTTCTCTGTTGCAAAGCAACTTCGATTTTCCAGGCAAAAGTGGAATGAATGCTTATTCTTGCTGATATAATTTCAAACCACAGAATTTCAGACAATCTATGATTTTAGAAAATAAGTTTTCTCAGTAAACAAGTAAAAGAAAGACCCCTTCAAAAATGGGAGTTGTTGTGACACTTTACAATGGCAGGGTTTTCTTGGGAGAAATATTGTTTGGTCTTAACTTTGCAGCTGGCTGTCTCTGTTATCTGTTATCCCAGATTGATGAGTACCAGGGCGAATATTTCACTTCTTGGTCTAAGCTAATTTTTACTTTCTCAGCATCAAAGATACCAAAGAGAGAAAGGAAGTAAGAAAGTCATAAATAAAAACCTTCCTATTGAAAATGAGCCAACAAACCAAAATTCCAAATCACATAAATTTAATGCTAAGAGAGACAGACAGCTTTTCCACGTGGGCACGAGACTGATGGCAAATGTGATGTTGGGGTCCACCTAGTATACCGTTAACTCGCAGGGTGGCTTAGCTGACTCATTAGCTTTTCTTGGGTTTTTAATTTCATCATGTATAAAACAGAGTTAACAATATGTCCCACTCGATTATCTTGTTATTAGACGATTCAAGGAAGTAGTATGTGAGAATGGCTTAAAATTTCAACATGCCTTTCAAAGGCATGGTCTTACTGTTACTGTCATTTGTTCTTCTCTGAACAAAACATTTGGAGACTAGGAGGGGCATTGTTTCTCCCGCAGCAAGAGCACCTCTTCTTCCTTTCGTGTTAACTGGGACTCACAGAAGATTTTCCTCATAATCCTTTGCTGCAAAATCAGGACAGAGACTGGGCGGGACCCCCCTCTGGTGTCCTCCTCCCTCAAGCCTCTTCTGCTCTTCCAAAGGGTTATTTCACCCATTTAGACTTTGTTTTCATGGACAAAGATATGGTTGGTAATCTCTTAATATTTCAGCCTTTCTCCTTTTAGTAGAAGAAATGGATAGTGAGCCTGTGAGCCAGAAATGCCAACTGTGCAATTTACATCCATCACTCCATAATTAGCAATTAGCTGAGCACAACAAAGGGAGATCCTGCTATGATTACCTCTCCACACAATCCAGACAGGGAGATCATGTTTATTTCTTCCTTGCAAAGTGCGAATTGGGAACCATCCAAGTATTTAGCGAGAATAAAGTACAACGTTGAAATGAACTGTTTAGAAATGAAGATGGGGAGGCTTTAGGCAATATAGTCAAGGTTTCTTTGGGGACCTCATTTTCATTGAGATCCAGCCTCCTGAGCCCATGTTGACCCTCCAAAGAAGAATTTAATATCTTTTTTGCAAGGAAGATGGAGCATTATTCTGGGTAATGACTTCAGATACCAGGCTCTAGTTAGCAGCTGATAAGGACACTCTCAACTGAAAGATAATATCTAAGAGGGGATCTGATTGGCTCTTTCCACTTTGCTTTTTCAGTGCTGAAAGCCAAGTAGACCAGTCCCTTGCTGGCGTGAAAGGTAAAGTAAGCCAGTATGACCGATACATCTTTCAGCTTTGCCATTGGAGTCGTAATCGCTCTGCCCCCTAATTTTCCTGCCACTGTAGGAGCTATAAATGGCATCCGGTGAGGCCACAAATTGCTATGGAACACTGTGTGCATGAGGGAAATTCTCTCATTGTGTAAATGGACCAGTTCCCACCCTAAAATTACTGCCTCTCTCTGACAAAATGATGTGGCAGCCTTGTTATTGCCTGCTGGGTTGTGTGAAATCCGACTAATTTTACAGGAAAAAGCTTTTTCTATCTCATGATACCTTAAAATGGGGGTTGCCAATTTTTGGTCAAACTAGTGGGCTGAAGGAGTGATTTTTTTCTTCTTTTTCCTTTTAGGAATGGTCATCTCCAGAACTGTCATGGTCCAAGAAAAGACAGTAGGTTCCCCTCAGAGTAATCAGCTGAGAGTATATTTTTTTGACTCTTTTCAACCCTGATTCTAGGCCTAACCCTTCTAAAACACCCTCCCCCTCTCCCTACTTCCCTCGCCTCCCCCCACCTACACACACACAAAGATTCACCATTAACGGTTTGCCTAAATTCTCACACTCTCCCTAGGCAGTCTTTCTTGGAATATCCAGGAGAGGTAAACACATCCTTCTTTGTCCCCACACTTCATTGCTCATGTTTCTAAAGCAGCTCACCTCACTTCCCTCTAATTATTTAACTCTCCCCACTAAATTGCGATACCCTGGAGGCCATAAACTATTTTTCATTCAACTTTGCAGTCCCAGGACAGACCACAATTCCTGGCACACAGTCGGTTCTTTTTTTTTTTTTTTTTTGAGGAAGATTAGCCCTGAGCTAACATCTGCTGCCAATCCTCCTCTATTTGCTGAGGAAGACTGGCCCTGAGCTAACATCCATGCCCATCATCCTCTACTTTATATGTGGGACGCCTACCACAGCATGGCTTGCCAAGGAGTGCCATGTCCGTACCGGGGATCGAAACTGGCAAACCCCAGGCCGCCAAAGCGGAATGTGCGAACTTGACTGCTGAACCACCGGGCCGGCCCCAAGTTGGTTCTTAATAAATGTTCATAGTCGGGTATTTCTTCTAAATGATAATTTACCTGTTCTTTTATAAGAGACGATTTAAAAATAGTTTTAAGATACTGGTTCAAAAAAACAGCAGATGGATTTGCTTCATAAGTCTATATTGTGTGTGGCCTATGGGCTGGGCAGCCAAGGTGAAGAGGACTGAGACACCGACTATGTCCCAAGAGGCTCACAGCCCAGTGGGAGACAGACATGGAGACACATCATTACAGGGCTGACACAGAGGAATGAATCATGTGCTAAGGAAACATGGGGGGAGTGGCCAACTCTGCTGGGGACAAACTGAGAAGACTCCGCGGCGATGATGACTTTGAAAAGTGGTCTTGAAATATGAGTACAATGTGGCAGGTAGAGGAGGATGAAAGGCATTCTAGGGGGAAAGGACAACTTCTGAAAATAAAAGTTTCAAGTCTAAAGGGGACAGAAAGAACACACATTTAGGGGTGTGCTCCTGCCTCCTCACTTGTGTGTACACCCAGCCAATCCCCTCCCCTCGCCACCTCCTTACCTCCAGCACATTTGGGGGGCATTCAAAAAGAATCTCTTCTGGTGGGAGGTGGGCAAAACGGGTGAAAGGGATCAAAAGGTACAAACTTCCAATTATAAAATAAGTCCTGAGGACGGAATGTACAGCATGGTGACTACAGTTAATAATACTGTATTATATGTTTGAAAGTTGCTAAGAGAGTGTACCCTAAAAGTTCTCATCACAAGAAAAAAAATTTGGTAACCGTGTATGGTGATGGGTGTTACTAGACTTATGATGGTGATCATTTTGCAGTATATATGAATATCGAATCATTATGTCTTACATCTGAAACTAACATAACGTTATGTGTCAATTTTACATCCAAAAAAAAAAAAAAAGGAATGCTCACAACTATTCCAGAGTCTCACTTGTCTTTCCTGTCCTGTATTTGGGAATTAATACAGGACCTGTATCCTAGTGGACCTGAGGGTCCTAGTGGACCTGAGGGTCCTAGTAGGCAGGGGTATTGTTACTGGCTACAAACATAGGTTCCCTACCCACCACACTAGAGGGGCCAAATAAAAACTAGAATGCCAGGCTTATGGCAAGGAAAGGGTTTTTATTTCAGGTGATGTCAGCCAGGAGATAAGAGTGAGCCCTCAAATTCGTCTCATCTCTTCTCGTCTCCCCAAAAGATGGGACGCAAGGGGTTTTAAAGGTTGCAAGGGATGTCTCTGTTTGTAGGGATGGGGGAAGTCTGTGGTCTTGCTGGAGCTTTTCCACCAGCCTTCATTCAGCCTTGTAAGCCTGCTTACAGGGAGGAGGATGATAAGGGAATCCAGGTAGCTATCCTTGGCAGTCTGTCTCCATTGCGGATAGTGGATTCTGGAACCAGGAAGCCAGGGAGTAAGCAGGGAATGAGTGCTTTGGTTTTAACCCCATATATGCTGGGTTTAATGTAGGGGAACCAATAACAGGGCCGGTATCAGTAGGAACTCTCTAAAGGGTCACATCACTTAAGACATTCTTCCCAAAAGGAAAGGAAAAGCCTCTCCCCTCAGCAATAAGTGAGATCCCTGAGTGACTCACTTCTGGTTGCTTATCTATAGAATCAGAGATTCTTCTTATCAGAAAAGCCTTTAGATGTCACCACCTCTGCCCCCATAAGAACATGCTAACTGAACTTCTCCACATTCTTTCCTTTCCCTTGTGTGTAGCCGACCCTCAGAGCCCCAAAGACTTTGGAAAAAAGTTCCAGAGCATCACTACGGAGCTTGCTAGAAAGAATCTTGAATCACAATGAGAATGTAGCCAAAGTTCCTACAAGTGGAAACCAAGGCATTATCTTTTGTACTATTTTTCTTCCTCATTGCCACTTTATCATCTACTCTGATATCTGAAGACTTCCCACAAGGCCCTGAGGACTGGATCAGGTATAGGATGGTTGTGTGGTAGCATTGCATATTTTAAAATCTTGGTTAGGTTATTCTTTTAAATGAGGGCCAACTTTAAATACGTTTCTGAATTGTACCCTATAACTGCAGTCATCCTGGTTTAAGCGGCCCAGAGGGAATATATTAAGCTGACTTGCATCCTCGACTAAGATACAACAGTTAGCTATGCATCAACTTTAAGAGACTTTGACCTATGAAAGTCCTAACTCAGCTCCTATATTTTGTGTCTCTCTTACCCTTTGGATTCCCTCTTGTCAGTCCTGACAGTGTTTCAGTACTCTCATCCACTGCCTTTACTGGTTTCCATGGGGACACCTCACCTGGAACTGACCTCTTTGCTCTCTAGACCAATGGTTTTCCAACCTGGATGTCCAGTAGAATCACCTAGGAAGTTTGTTTTCATTTCAATTCCAGGGCCGACTGCTGGTATTTTTTAAAAGATACCAGGCAATTCTATTGTGCAGCCAAAGTTGAGAATCATTGCTGTAGACAGTGTTTTTCTTTTTTAAACTTTTAAAAGCTGTAGAACTCTGTTCAAGTGAACACTTAGGCAGAGACCCAAAGTGTAAAGGAAATTAGAGGAGAGTTTCTTTGGTTGATGAAGTGTGAGTGTGGAAAGAAACACACATCCCTAGGGGACTCCATGGGATTGTCTAAAAGCCTTCAAGAATACCTCCCCACTCCATCAAAATATACCTTCTCTGAAAGCCACTCCATCAAACCCAGGGGTCCACAAACTTTTTCTGTAAAGGGCCAGTGAGTAAATATTTTAGGCTTTGCAAGCCATATGATCTCTGTTGCAACTACTCAACTCTGTTGTTCTGTTGTTGAGCATGAAAGCAGCCATTGACAACAAACTGGTGAGCATGGCTGTGTTCTAATCAAACTTTATTTACAAAAGCAGACTGTGGACTGGATTTGACATGCCAACTACCGTTTGCTGACTCCTGTCTTAGAGCATTGCCTCCTTCTAAATGATTGATTGTTAATCTTACAAACTAAATATATTTATGTTTTACTACCATCCAAGGTGTGTTAACTTGAGCCCTCTGATAATAGCCCATAATGCCAAGAATTGGTTTACCCACATGGATTTTGGTAGAACCAAACCAAGGGACTAATTATTTGGTGGGAGGTGGAAGGTCTGTTCAATGGGCTAAACTGGGGTGAAAGTGACTCAATCAATAGTCACTTCTTCTGAATTGGAGTTTAAGGAGGGTGGAACTGAAGTCCTTCCAACCACCTGCAAGTCCCTGGCAGAAGGGCACTGATTTGGGAGAGTGGCAGCTATAATAATCTTGCCCCTTTGTTGAATAATCAGAACGTCATGTTGGGGTAAAAAACGCCTTGCCAAAGTCTGTCATGTTGGCCTTTGAGAGTCTTGTGCTCAGGCTTCTCTCTCTGAAGGATCACATCCTCTCCAGCTCAGAACAAAGACTACGCAGCAATGCCTGGCTCTGGTTTGTATTTCTCTTGGGCCACATTCAGGATCGACTCATCCGCCTCTGCTGACAGAACAGCACTCTGTTCTCTGGTCATGATGCTTCTGAGATGCCAGAGCTCACTTATTTAAGAACGTTTTTGAAAAACCACATTCTTTTGATTATTTTCCTATTCAAATCTACTTGACACTTTTCTTTCTGACTCAAGAAACGTCTTAGTTTTTTTCATCTATAGGGCCCTGTAAATCAGAAATGAAAATGCATGTTGGTAGTAGTTAAAAATATGAATGCTGAATTATTTAGGGAGAAGTGTGCTGATATTTGCAATTTACTTTGAAATACAGCAAAAAAACTAGGATAGATTGATAGACAGAAGGATGGAGGGATCTGTGATAAAATAGAGTAAAATATTAATGATAGAATTTAGGTGGTAGGTATATGAATGTTCATTGTAATATTCTTTCAACATTGCCATATAGTTGAAATTTTCATAATAAAATGTTGAAAAAATAAACAGAATATTCAGAAAAAGAAATTTCCTCATGTGAATTATGTCAGTGCTTAATTCAAGACTCAAAAACTTGGACCAGCATAAGAGAAACTCTGCTTAAAGCAGTAATTATGAGGAATGCTACTACCAAGGAGCCTGATTAGATTCAAATATTTTATTCCATCATTGTGACTATGAAATCCTCTTAAACACCAAGTACTAAATCAAGTATTCTGGCATCAGCATAATTGATTCTTTTTTTTCCCTTTGGATCTCAGGTGGGCAGAATGGGATCCATCATAATAAACCTTGGTCACACTGTCATCATACTGTGGCCCACTTCTATTTATTTATTATTTAGTCATTTGTATTAAGCACCTGCAAACCCACCACTCAAAATAAAAGCCAGGACTTTGACAACCCACATCCAATGACATGGTCTCCCCAGCCCAGCCCAAATCACCCTGAATGCTGTGGCCATCATTCCCATGCTGTTATATATCTACATACACGTGTGTATGTGTGTATGTGTTCTTTGTATATCTATGTAGTCTTTCAAAAGTACATAATTTTAATTGTTTTTAACTTTATAAAAGGGTATATTCCTTTTTGACTAGTCTTGTTTTTTTCTTCTTGTGTATTATATTTCAGAGATTTATCCATACTCTTGCAAAATTGCTATGGTTCATTTGTTTAATTCCTGTATAATATTCCATTATGTGACTCTACCCATTTATTTGCTGTCTTCAGTTACAAGCATTTGTTCCAAGTTTTAGGATTATGAACATTCTTATACATGTCCTCTGCTGTATGTGTGCAAGAATTTATCATGGCTGTATGCCTAGGGTAGAATTGCTAGGTTTTAGGGTATGCTAAGGCTCAACTTTAGGAGATAATGCCAAACTGTTTTTCAAAGTGGTTGTACCAATTTGTACTCCCCCCAGTAATATGGTTTCTATCCTTAGACAACATTCGATCCAGTGGAATATAAGAAAAACTAATAAAATTATTTCATATGACATATACATAAATAGAGTGAGGAATGGAATGGAGGCTTCAACATATGCCTTTTAGTGATGAGGAGAAAGTGGTAAGGGGATTCGTCTCCCCGCCTCAATTGGCATTCATTAGAGTTACATCTAGATAGATGTTTCTGTTTCTCTCCTTCTGCTCCTGTTTTCTCTGTTTTGAAATTGTTTGCACTATGCGATTCTCTTGGGTTCCTCTCCATCTCACAGGCTGTGGAAATGTTTTAACCTTTTATTCCTTGGCAAAACCAAAAGCCCCTCTCCTACAATAATTCTTTTCTTCTGCAAAAAAGCATTAGGCCCCATACACGTTTCCAGCAGTAGCTCGTCCTTCCCTCTCTGTCAATTTTCTTCTGCCCAATGAGCGGCCTTGTGTTTGGAGGTCAGAGGTGCCAAATTAATTTACTTGGTTATTCAGAATCCAGAGATTTCACTTGGGCCTCTGGGTCTGTTAAAAACACTCCCTTCAGGAAACAAATTGGTGATTCATTTTATAGCTAACCCAAGTACAGTCAGGCTGTTAGTACCGTATTTGTGTTCTGTCTGTCTAATATCTGGACAGCCAACCCGGAATATGGATGGATGGTCTTCAGCAGCACAACTGATAGGCTGGTGATCTCCCCCAACCTAACCCACCGCCCCCCCACCCCCCCGAGCTTTCACACATTCACTCTGCATTATCAGTTCACCCAGACAGGGAAGAAATCTGCCACCTCTGCTGCAGGTGCGAGGGTCACCTCAGGTTTCCTGACAGCCTGGTATTCAGTCTGCTGCTCCTGCCCGCCAGTGAGCCTTCCCACCACAGCAGCCTTATCAGATAGCAAGTTTCATTATGTGCTGTCCGCTGGGGACTCTACTAACGGCAATAAATTCATTCCACTGTGCCGGTCTCTGGACTATTAAAGCCTTTTAGTCCTGTTTCTCCTTTAACCTCCCATGAGCCAAATATTCACTCTGACAAAATGCTATTCATTACAAAGTTAAGATGACTTTGACTCTCTCTCCCACATAATACAATGAAGACGTTTGTCCAGGATTCATCTATAGCCTGATGGTATTAGGGATAAAAACATGCCAAGGCAGGCAGACTTCTTCCAAAATGGATGGAAATTACCTCTAGCTAGCTATGCCTTGCTTAGATAAAAAGTGGCTGAAAAAAAATGGTTTTCTGCTCATTTTTAATATCTTCACCAATATGTTGCTTAAGGGAGGATGATCAGGAAAAAAGAGAATAAAGTAGAAAAATGAAACATTACTGGAATATAAAAAAAGATCAAATCTCTTTCACTCCTTTTTTTTACCCACAAATATTTTCCCGTGCTCTTTTCCTCCATGCTGAGAGTTAGAAAATAGATGGAGGAACATGATAGAGTAAAAGACATCTCTGGGGCTGGGCACAACGTAGATCTTAGGAAGATCTTGCTTATGGATTGATTTCAGCAGAAATTATAGCTATGTTTGATTTATCATCCAAGTCAGCTACAGGTCCAAATTGTGCCTCTATCACATACCAGCATCTAGTAAATTTATTAAGCTCTGGAGGCCTCTTTCCTCATCCATAGGATGGGAGAAATAGTACCTACATTTGGGTTGATCGTGAGGACTAAATGAAATAACGTATACAAATCTCCTAGCCCAGCACTTAACATACAGTAAGAAACTATGAATGTTTATTTCCTTTTCTTTATCCTCTCTCCTATGTAGAGAGCTAAAGAGACAGGCAGGAGAGGAGAAGAACAAGAACACAGAGCTAGATTGTTGTCAGGCTCAAAGAAAGCTTTGTCACACCTATTTGACTTTAGAGAATGTGATCTCTCTTCTGCCTACATTGAAGGAATTAAACAGAATAACCACAGAGAATCAGATGGCCGTGCTTGATGTAGAAATGAGGTTGCAGATATTCCAGATAAAAATAGTGACAGGAAAGCCTTTGTGGTCAGAAGATGGAGGATAGCATCCCACCAGACTGGGCTTATTCTAGTCTTAAGCGTAATCTATCATACTGCTCTGTGTCCTGGGCTTTATGGCTGTGTTTTGGGTACCAACTTCACCCCTAGTTTCATCTTAATCCTTCCCTTCATTTCCTTTCTCTTTCATTACCAGTTTTCCTTGTTTATTTTCTATGTCACTCTATGCTATGTACCTTTGTAAGCCTCCTTGTACTCCATCTAAATACTTTGTTGATTAATTAAAACTTGGCTCTCTTGCTTTTCTCCCCATGGCTCTGCACGAGTCTTTCCCTTTGCATGCCTGATGGGAACACTGGAGGCTTGTCAGCTCTTACAGGGAAAGTCCCGCCTCAGGAACAAAGGGAGGCTCTGTTGCTTCCACAGCCATGGCCAGCTCCAACCCAGAATAAGGAGAGATTTGGGCTGAACTTTCCAGAACACTGGAAAAAGCCACCTATCTGCCAAGAACATAGAAGCCAAGTCATTCATCGTCTCACTTGTCTGTCCAATTAGAGACATTGCTTTATAAATAATCATTTTTCCAAAAATGTTCCCATCCACTCTCTTTTAAGTAGAGTAACTTCAAAATATCTGATATTGTCCACCTTGGGGAGTTCCTTGGGGAGTGTGAGGAATCCATCAGGGTACTAAAAACTCTTTTAATGCCTTCCTAGGCTCGGAATTACTTTTGAAGGATACCATTAGAATGCTATGACTGGGGGCGAATGGGGTGGGGAATGAGGACAAATAAGAGTTTTTCCACTTAAACTTGTATATTTGTGCCTCAATATGTTCAAATAGCCCATCAATTATTAACGGACTGGGAAAATTTCCAAGCATCAAAACGTGCAACACCAGAAGGCATTCACCAAAACAGGTTCTATTTATTGAACATTGTTTACTATCTCTTGGCAGCTTTGTCTTTTTAGATGCTGTTTGGAAGTCTCCCTAATGGATACACTGTCAAGCGGGGAGATATGTGTTTGGATTTCTCAAATAAAAGACTGGCAGAAACCCAAAGGCAAATACGCTAACTTTAGATTCTTAGAGAGATCAAAGAAAGCTTTTCATCAGCGAACCCACCTATGTTGATTCCCTCCAATTTGCTGAATCCGTTCGGTACTAGGATTTAGTAGTAAGGATTAGACCTGCAATACTGTGGTACGATACCATAAAATTCAGAGCTGGAAATGTTGTGGGTGTGAACAGAAGAATAGATATTAGTAGAGAAGAAAATTCGTGGTACTTAATGGGAGTTGGTGTTGTCCATTCTTGGCAGCGTTGAAAATTTCTTTTTATCCTAAAATCCTTTGTTTTGTTATTCTAAAAGGTAGGGGTAGCTGAGAAAGAATGAGAAATATAGGCGATTTTACTCTGTATGTTAGAGAATGCTTTTTTAACCACATGCAAATATAAAGACCTGGCTTTCAAAAACACACACAACTGAGTAGTCTTTTGGGTATAAAATTGTGAACTTATTAAGTCTGTTCAGTCATTTCTTTTGGAGATGAGCATTTTGTTGAAGCCTCACTTTCAAAGGAATGAAGAATGAGATGACAGAATAAAGAAAAGGGATTGGGAAAAACCGATCCACTAAGATCTCATGAGTAACTGGACATGGCCCTGACTTTGCAATGCAGTCTCAGAGGTGGCCACAAATCTTGGTGTGTTAAAGATTACAGAGCAAAGCAGCCATTCCAATGAAACACACAGGCACTCGCACAGGACGCAGAAATTTAATGCATGCCCGAGTCTGTATGGGGGCTGCTTCGGTGGCTGTTTCTACCAAAGTAATTGAGAAGCACAGATGTCTACTCCTATCTCAAGCTAGAGGCATGTGGAGTCTTGGGTACCTTATGTGCAGGTACAGATTCTTGGGGGGTTCTTGGGGGGAGTATCCACCAGCATCTTTTGCATTCGCTCACCACCCACGTAGAACTCCTGGAACACTGGATACCACATGGTACAGGTAACAGTGCTAGCCAAGCAATCAGATGGCTTTTTCTACATTAACCATTTTCCTGGAAAGACAAATGAAAGCCTATGGAGGCAAAAGTACTTGCCTAAAATCACCCAAAGCAAGGCAGTGGCCGGAAATTTACTAAAACTGTGAGTTACAGATTTCAGGCCCATGGTTAAGCTTTCAAAAGGCGCTGTCTCTCTCTCTAGAGGAGTACCTTAGGGTGAATAATCCCATAATGTAGGATCAACAAAATCCAAACTATTTTTATTCTAACATATAGAGGTATTTATGGAAAATATTTCCAGGGGTTTTTTTAGAGGCAAGAAAAACACATGAAAGCATCTTAAATTATTTAAAAGAAAATTATTTCACAAATCCAGAGTATAATTATTGTTTTGTTACATGATTTTATCACTTGCATTTCCAAAAAACATATGCTACCTAACATCAAATGTACTTGAAAGAGACATGGACTCTAGCTCTGACTAGCACAGTTGAGGGATTAGTTTCTATCTTCCTTTGGTGACAATTCAAAAGGAATTCACCATATCTTTGCAATGTTGTCTGATGATGTATAGTCCAAAAATAACTATTGTAATTTACTTGATTAAAAGCAATCGCATTCTATGACAACGCTCAGAGACACTTGCTCTATGCCATCCCTAACAGGGAAGGCCAAAACAAAGAAAAATACCTCTGTTAGAACCATCACTCTCTCCTGCTTTATGCCTTATCATAGGAAAGCAGTGCCATTTTCCCCTGCACATTAGACCTAAGAAAGACTTACGTGTTTCCTTTACACTTCCCCTGAGGAGAAAATTTCACAAGAAACGGAGTTACATCAACCCAAAGCAATTTGTGTCCCTAAAATATTCAGGAATGCCCAGCCTGCAGAACCATCATTAGCATTCAATTGCACACTTTGTTCCTAACAAGCACTCCTTGGCCCTGCAAAAGGTAATCATTGTCGTTCTTCTTCACTCCCTTTAAATTGATGTGTCCCTGGCTACAGAGGACTGCCAGCTTACCAGCCCTACATTCTAGCCTCATAATTGTACTAAACTATAGCCTTATGAGCCTCCTTCAGCAATCACTTACAAAAAAATTATGATCCTCTCCAGATCCTGGAGTTTGGAAAATAGGCAGTGAGGGACACAGACGCCTAGACCGAGAGGTTGATTTCTATATCCCGTAAGTAAGGAGACAGAGCATTCTACCCTTTGCTGAGGATTAACAGATATTTACAAAGCACTCTTAGGTGACATTATTCTGAATGATATGAATGAAAGAAAATACATAAACCCACACTCTTCCCTTGAGTTTGCTAACCTTGATTGATTTTAATCCGTTGCCTGTTTTTCCTGATTCTAGTTCAGAATGTGTTTAATGATGACAATAGTAAGGTGTAATCTGAAGTAAAGAAAATACAAATCTTCTGGAGATTTGAGAGATCGAGTCAATGCCATAGATTTGAAGCAGCAGCTCTAAACATTATGAAGGAACCAACATTTTTGAGCAATACTCTATGCCAGGCTCTGTGCTAGTACTCTACATTTACTATCTTATTTAATAGTCACTACAACCTGCTGAAATGGATTTTATCTCCCTTAATTACAGGGAAGAATTTGAGGTTCATAGATGCTAAGACAATTGCCCAAGATCACACAGCTAGAAGGTATTGGAGCCAGATGCCAAACCAATAGCCCAGAGCACATCCTTTCCATGACTTGACACAACTCTTATATGAGGAATCATTGTGCCCTCCCTTCTGCTAAAACCATGCTCTGGTGGGAGTAGGAGGTTGAGTCTGGCTGTAAAGCAGGTTAGGAGTCCAGGCAGTAAGATCTAAATCTATTGGTGCTGGGATCCACATACTTGACTAAGCTCCTAAAATGTTGACCCAACAGGACAAAATCCAAGAAATGGCAGGGTAATGTACTTCCCTCTGGGGCCTTAGGAAAACCACATGCGGAAGAAACATTCATGGTTACAGTCAAAGCCCATTACAGATTCCGGGAACAATTACAGGCATTACAAGATATGTTGAGCAGGAGGAATAGCCATTCACTGGGTCAGACTGTGCTCATAGGAGAAAGCTGGTTGGTGAGAAAAGCTGAGAGGGAGCTTTTGAGTCCAAAGTCAGAGCAGAGATGCACTCTGGTCGGAGCCAGTGGTCAGCTGTTCTGGTAACAGTCACTTTTTTTTTTTTTCAGTTCATAATAGTTTACATCATTGTGAAATTTCACTTGTACATTATTTCTTGTCTGTCACCACATAAGTGCTCCCCTTCACCCCCCTGTGCCCACCCCTCACCCCCCTTCCCCTGGTAACCACTGAACTGTTGTCTTTGTCCATGTGCTTGTTTATATTCCACACATGAGTGAAATCATCTGATGCTTGTCTTTCCGAGTCTGGCTTATTTCACTAAGCATAATTCCCTCCACGTCTTTCCATGCTGTTGCAAATGGGATGAATTTATCTTTTTTTCTGGCTGGTAGTATTCCATTATATATATACACCACATCATCTTTATCCAATCATCAGTCGATGGACACTTGGATTGTTTCCATGTCTTGGCTATTGTGAATAGTGCGAGCAGTCACTTTTTGAAGTGATAGCTTCAAACCCTGGCCTTACCTGATATTACTTTCTTTTTTTTTTTAAATTTAATTTAATTTTTATTTTTTGTCATGGAAGATTGGCCCTGAGCTAACATCTGTTGCCTATCTTCCTCTTTTTGCCTGAGGTAGATTACTCCTGAGCTAACATCTGTGCTAATCTTCCTCTGTTTTTTGCATGTGGGATGCTGCCACAGTCCAGCTTCATGAGTGGTGTATAGGTCTACACCACGGATCTGAACCTGAAAACCCTGTGTGACCGACACAGAGCGTTGGTGTTAACTGCTACACTACCGGGCCAGCCCCATGACCTTACTTTTAAATGCATTTCATCCTAGTAGGCTGAGAAGCCGTATGGGTTCTCCCGGGGATCTGGCCAGTGCATGGTGAATCTAGAGAAGGCTGTGTAGAGAAGTCTGAATGTTAGTTTAAACCTTGCGTCCCCAGGGTTAAGCCCTGTGTAGAGATCAGAGGAGGGACTCAATAAATATTTGTGGAAGGCAGAAAGGAAAAGAAGGAGTGAATAGGCTAAGGTTCTAGGACTTTCAACAAACCATTCAAAACAAGTCTAGGGTCCGGGGTTGTGTGTCAGGAAAGGACAGAAAAAGCCATGGTCGAACTCCCAGATGTGGTATGGCGAACATCAGAAAAGAGGTTCTGACTGAAGGCTCAGTCACTAGGAGATGTGGATTGAGGGACTGTTCAGTCACAAAGAAGGGCTGGGTGCAAGATGTGGAAGCCAGTCATTGGAAAGTGCGGAGAGAAGAAGCGATACATCCTGCCTCTGAGGAACTGGAAAATTAATTAGGACCTTAATCACCAAGACATGTGAAGGAGGAGAGATGAAGGCACCAAGGATATAGAGGCATTGAGGACTAATAACCTAAATCCCTGACTAGGATATTCCCCTACCCAGGGGCATTGTTAGTCCTGGGATAAAGCTGCACCTGTAGGAGTTTCTGTACTCTTCACAGAGAATGTTTGGGGTTGGGAAGACATGGAAATCTAACAAATTATTGCACATCTTTCTGGTGACTGCTTACCAGTTTATTCATTCTTCCCTCTGGATAGCTGAGGAGATAGAGCAAGTCCTCCTAGGTTTGGTAAAAGATCTGCCTCTCCAGTTCATTTTTTTTAAAGAGAAGGACAAGGGACATTGATGAACCATTGCATAGAGAAATAAGGTGGTGGGGCAGTTTATCCATAAGCACAATTCTTTTAGGAAAATGTGATAGAAGGAAGCAGGATGACCCTGAAGGGAGCGACATGATGTTCCACTTCAACAATGCCTATCCATCCCATCCCTGGCTGTATACTCCTGCGCCCAGGATGGGGGTATCTGCCCCTTCTTAGCATCCTCTGCTATTGCCATCACAGTATACCTTGTACATTCTTTACAATTGTCAGATTATTTTATTTTTATCTCTACAAACTATAAACTCCAAGAGAATAGGTACCATGTCTACTTTTTCATCTTCGTATTCCCGGAACCCAGGTCCCTACAATGCTCAATAAAAGACATTTGGATGAACGAATGAATATCAAGACTTCCTCTCCAATTTCAACTATAGGGAAGAAAGAGAAAATTTTAAAGACGAGATACAGGGCTGGTGTTGCTTTTAAGTTTCTCCTTAGAAGGCTCCTGAGGGCTGCAGTGTAGCAACCTATAATCTCTCTCAACACAGAGCTTGGGGCTGGAAGTCCAAAAATTACAAGAAAAGAATAGATGACAAGATGTGTGCCATAACTTAACAGTAATTTCTAGGTCACTTGCAAATGGTTGCCGTTAATAATTACAAGCTTTTATTGGGCCCTCTCTATTTTCAGAGTGCTTTCCGATCGTGAATTTGTTATTTCTCACAACATCGCTATGAGGTAGACCATCATTATTATCGCATTACAGATGTACTAAGGATGTCAAGTTGGATTTAATTGATCCAGGAATGTAGCTATTCTTAGCAGTTCGTTTGCCCCTCTGCTTTCTGGTCTTAAAAATCTACTGATGCTGCCTAGAGGGTGATACTGCTAAAGGGAAATTTAGAAAGAAACATTGCAGACAACCACAGAGAATTGCAGGAGCAGAGTAGGTACTAAATTTCTGAAAGGTAAGAAGTGTCAGAGAGAAGTTTTGGTGTATTCTAGAAGTGCGTGCATTAGCTTCCAACCATTTTCTGAAAAACTACTTTCCTACTAAGGTTACTGCCACCTTGAAAACACAAAATTAGTTTAACATGCAGAGGTTTGAAAGCAGTTTATACAATTTGGCCTCACAATGTTGAGCCAGGTTTCCCTTCAGTGATATATCTGAATCCCAGGTCCAAATTATAATGTTCCTGTGGAAGGTGCATGTGATTAGATGTTCACTCCAAGGACTAAAACAAATATGATCACATGCTGGACATAGTATTGCCCAAGAAGGCTGGTGAATCTGTGGAGCAGCACGTCAATCATTGGAACAATGTGTCTCTACATGCAAGGAGAGTGTTTCAGCTGCCTGTCTCTGGGATGTTTTTGCTTCTTCTCTCCATCGTCTAGCCTTCCATTTGTCCACTTGTGGAGCCTTCTCAACAAGCACCAAGATTGTTCTTGTTGTGGGTTGAATTGTGTCACTTAAAAAACGTATGTTGGAATCCTAACTCCTAGTACCTCAGAATGCATCCTTATTTGGAAACAGGGTCTTTGCAGAGGGAATCAAGTTAAATGAGGTCATTAGGGTAAGTCTTAATCCACTGTGACTGTGTCCTTACAAAAAGGGGAAATTCGAATACAGAGACAGACATGTGAAGAAAGAAGAAGGCTGTGTGAAGACAGAAGATCGGAGTGATGCACCTACAAGCCAAAGAACACCAAAGATTGCCTGTGGACCACCAGAAGCCAGAAAAAGGCGAGGAAGGGCCCTTCCCCTATAGGTTTCAAAGGTGCACAGTCTTGCTGACGCCTTGATTTCAGACTTGCAGTCTCTAGAACTTGGAACAATAAATCTCCATTTCTCTAAGCCACGCAGTTTGTGGTACTTTGTCATGGCAAGCTTAGGAAACTGTTAATACAGTCCTAGTAATAGATCAACCTCAAAGGGAGATGAAAAATGGCATATTATCCAAGGCCACTATCTTGTATTCAGTTCTCCCTTGTGCTAAGTCACTTCCTACTATATAATAATTTGGTTGTGTGGAAAATGATCTCCATCGTCCAGACCACTGGGCAACATTTTTAGTTGTTACATTAACAATTGTAATTATGGCCACAGCTCTACACCATAGAAGCTACCCTCCAAAAAAAGAAGATTTTCATGTCAACAAATTATAGCCCTAGTTTCTTACGGGACCATCATTTGAAAGTACAAGCTTTCGGTCACACAAAAGACAAGGGGGAAAAAAGGTGAATAGTATGATGCAACCTGTCACCACTATAGAGAAAGTGTTTTAATGCATATCTTGCTAGTATCCGCTGCAAGCAATTTTTTGAAATACAGTAGATTAAATCCAAATAATGTAGAAGAAAAGAAATAACAAAGAGGAGAAATTAAGGAAATAGAAAATATAAAACAAAGAAAATGAACAACATCAAAAGTTGGTTCTTTGAAAAGACATTTAAAGGTGATAGATACTTAGCACAACTGGTAAGGAAAAAAAGGTAAGACACAAATTGTGAATATTGGAATTAAAAAAGAGATATCACTATGGATCAAACATGTTAAAAAGCTGATAAGATACTATGGGCAACACTATGTCACTAAATTGAAAATTGAGACAAAATGTACACATCCAAAGAAAAACACAATTTAATAAACTGACAGAAAAATAAATTTAAAATTTCAAACATGTCTCTATTAAAGAAATTGAACCTGCAGTTTAAAATTCTCTCACAAAGAAACCACCAGTGCTAGATGGCCTTGTTAGTAAATTCATCCAAACATATTTAAAGATGGAATGTTACGTTAACACTAGTCTTAACAAACTCTTGTAGAATATGAGAGAAGAAACACTTCCCAACTTGTTTTATGAGGCCAGCATAACCTAACAATGACATCACCAGAAAGGAAAATTACAGGAGGATATCCCTCGTGAGCACAGACGCTAAAATCCTAAACAGTATGTTGGCCAAGACATCTTCACAGAAGACTATAAAGCATTTTTACAAGAATTAAAGCCGTCCTAAATAAGTAAATAAACTATATCACCAATCGGAAAATTTGGTATTATAAAAGTATAAATTCTCTCACAAATAGATATATAGATTCAATGAAACAGCAATCAAAATCCCAGAAGGTATATTTTTGTGAAAATTGACAGATTGATGCTAAAGTCTATAAGAAAATGCAAATAACATAGAATAGCCAAGATAACCTTGAAGAACAAACCATACCAAACGTTGGAGAAGATGTAGAGGAACACTCATTCATTGCTCCTGGGAATAAAAATTGGCACAATCACTTTAGTAAACTGGGAGTATCTATGCAAACTAAGGAGATGCATACCCTATGGCCCAGTAATTTTACTCCTATGTATAGATCCAACAGTAATGCAAACATGCAGTTACCAAAACACGTATATGAAAATATTCATAGCAGCACTAATCCTAATAGCCAAAATATGAAAACAACCCAATGTCCATCAAAATGAAATGGATAAATTGGAAAGCAATACAGCAACGAGAATAAACCAGCTATTGTTACACACTCTAACACAGATAAACCTCACAAATATGTTGAGCAAAAGAAGCTAGAAGCAAAAGAGTATGATTCCATTTCATTTTAACTCCATAGAGCTGAAAACAGCAAAAACTAACAGCAGGTGATAGAAGGCAGGGGGCAGGGAGTGAGTGGAGAGACCCATGGGGTCCTGGTGATGGCCTATTTCTTGATTTGGGTGATAGTCACATCAGTATGTTCCTTCTGAAAATGAACCAAGCTATACACTTAAGGTTTGTGTGTTTATTAGTCTGTATATTTCAATACAAAGTTTACTTGAAAACTGTATATCTTATGGATAGCGAGTCTTACAAAACCACAAAACTTTAAAATCTGATGGATTCTTAGATTTGGGGGTCAAATGGGGATGACTGAGTGACCCTGGATAGGGAGGTGGCTAAAAATGCGGCTGGGAAGGTAAATTCAGGCTACACTGTGATGTTCTCTCAACGCAATGCCAAGGACTTGAGAATTTATTCAGTAGATCACGAGAGTTCCTTGTGATTGAGTGAGACGATATGACCATATTCACGTCTATAGGTAAAAACGTATAGCAATAATGAAATAAGTTGAAAATGGAGAGAGAAGACACAGGAAGACTAGTTAAGATGTTGTCAAAAGAAAGAGAAAAAAATGAAAGCCCGAGATGGTAAAGAATTAAAACCTGTTTTCCCTGTGCCCATTCATGTCTGCCCTTCATCTGGACCTGTTGAGTAAACAAGTCTAAAACTTGGTTACTAAAAGAAAAACTGGTGGTGCCTGGGAATTTGCTGTCTAGCCATCCCAGGAGCATCTTCATAGTTGATAGCTGGTGGGAGAGGGGCAAGTCCTTGGAGGAACGGCTGTCAAACCATTTTTACTCTGACAAGTTCTTGGGTGCTAGCTCTTGTCATGCTTCATATCTCAGGGCACATTCAAGTATGGAATTTCTTGTGAAGTTAAAAGAAAAATTTACGTTATCTGTTGAAAAATCACAGGACAGAAACTGCAAGCAGCACAAACCCGAGGACTACAAAAGTGGATCAACATATTTTGACACTAACTGCTTTACTTGGGTAATATATTCTGATGTTAAGATAGATTGGAAATACTAACCAGGAAAAACTAAACAAGAAAAAAGCATAAGGAACTCTTTAGCTTGTTTATGGTTTTATCTGTAACAAGAATGTTTGCTCCTCCAGCCCTGTGGACACGAGAAATCCCCTCTGGTTTATGAACAAGGTGTGCATACAAAAAAGATCCAGCAAAGAGATGAGAAAACCTTCCCCTTCTTTTTATTTTGTGAATCTCCTGGTGAATCATCAAATCTGGGGGTAGTCTTGTATATGAGACGGGAGTATATGCAGAAAATAGTTAACGTAGAGGGCCTGAACTACTATCCTTGGAAAGACCTGTTGCAAGATTGGCCTTTGGCTGGCATCTGGGAATTTAGATTTCAGGAGTGTTCCCACCATTAAATGATCAGAGTGGCTCACTGTCCCTAAATTGTTTATACAAATGATATGGTTTTTGCTTGTATTAGTCAGAGTTCTCCAGAGAAACAGAATCAATAGGATGTGTGTATGTATACATACAGAGAGAGAGAGAGCAGAGAGATTTATTTTAAGGAATTGGCTCACACAATTGTGGAGGCTGGCAAGTCCAAAATCTGCAGGGTGGGCCAGAAGGCTAGACCCAGCAAGAGCCAATGTTGCAATTCAAGTCCAAAGGTAATCTGCTGGCAGAATTCCTTCTTGCTTGGGAGGGATCAGTCTTTGTTCTGTTCAAGCCTTCAACTGATTGGACAAGGGCTATCCACATTATGAGGGGCAATCTACTTCATTCAAAGTCGGCCAATATCTAGTAAACCTCCTTCAAAAACTCCCTCACAGAAACATGCAGAATAACGTTTGACCAAATGTTGGCACTTTGTCCCAGTCAAGTTGACAAATAAAATAAACCACCACAATGCTGAACACCTGCTTTCCTTCTGGGAGTCTGGACATATGGTACATGCCAGGCAGAGGTTGCCTCTGTGATCAGCTCCCAATAAACTTCTTGGCCACCGACCCTCTAATGAGCTTCCCTGGTGGAAAACATTTCACAAGTGTTGTCACAATTTGTTGGTGGAGGAATTAAGCACATCCTGTGCAACTCCACTGGGAGAGGACTCTTGGAAGCTTGTATCTGGTTTCCCCCGGATTTCACCCAATGCACCTTTCCCCTTTGCTGATTGAGCTTTGCATCCTTTTCCTTTAATAAGTCATAGTTTTTAGTATGACCAGATATTGAGTCCTGTGAAGCTTCCTAGTGAATCTTCAAACATGGGGGTGAGCTTGGGGACCTTCAACACAGGATGTTACAAGTACCCATATTATTCCCTTTTTCCCTTGAAATATGCGGAAAGGCATAATACAAGAAACCACGTATTGTCTCAAAAGGACATTATAATGAATAACAAAAATAGTTTAAAGGGAACTAGTGATTATATAGTACTTTAGAAATATGAAGTGCTACATAAATGCTAAGTAACCATGAGACAAATTATACTTTTTCATGAATTCCAAAGGACATTTCCACAGATTTTTTTTTTGTAAGAAAACAAATTTAATTATGTGTGCCCAGCAAGAACTGTTGTAAACCTTTTAAATGGATCTAGAATATCTTTAGTGAGAAGGATATGTACAGAGATTCATTAACTGAAGGGAAAAATGTTTGGGGACTACTGAATAAAATTTCAAGCCTAATAGGTTTTGAAATCAGTTTATTAGAATTATAAGGAAATATTTCATGTATAATGATCTCTGTGTTTTGCTTAATAATCATGATAATTAACTTCTCAAATTCAATAAAAGTGTAGGAAATTTATCTACGGTCAGTACTTGACAAATAAATCGTGGTAATTACATATTCACGTGGCCAATGAGAATTCTTCTAACCCAATCTAATAAGCAAGAGTTCTTTAAGATAATTATTCTTGTTTAAAATGTCACATTTATAAAATGACTCCTACTGGTCAGGGATTTTGAGGCTCCATGACGATATATAAACCAAAGTTTCCTAAATCTTCAGGTCAGTATTAACATCCTTTCAGATCCAGCTTTAGTAAGAGACATATTCTCAGGGCATTATAACACATCCAGATACAATCTCTGGGGGTTTGAAGGTGTTGGGTGACATAGTACAGGGATTTTTCCATTTCAGGGCTGTCTTGACTTTCCACTGTTGCTGCATGGGGAACACGGTAATATATCAAAATCCCAGAATAGCCATAGAAGATGAATTATCAAAAGCCTGATACCTAAGACATGATTTAAACCACACACCAAGCAAATATTATCCAACTTTTGTATCACAAACAAGGCTGACATTCAATCACTTGACATATATCATCTACAGCAGTGACTCAAAGTGTGGTTCTCAGATCTTCATCGCCTGGGAACTTTCTAAGAACGCAAATTATCCAACAACAAAGCAACCAACCCAATTCAAAAATGAGCAAAGGACTTGAATAGACATTCCTCCAAAAAATGTATATACAAATGGCCACAAGCACGTGAAAAGATATTCAACGTCACCAGCTGTAGTGTAAGTGCCTGACATTAAGCTTTCCAACTGCCAAGGCATCCATTTCAAAGACATCCATCTCAAGTAAGCAGATTGCCAGCTGTATGACACTGACTACTGGCAAACCAATTAGATAAGGAGCTAGGTGGCCCCCACCCATCAAGTTCCCCTTTAGAGAGCACTAGGCAACCTAGATAATTGACAGCTTGGGTGACCCCGCTTCTCCCTTCCCCAGCCCTGATTCCCACTCTTTTGTTTTAAATTAGCCAATAAAGAGGGAACTTGAGAAACCCTAGACAGCTCACTCCCAGACCCTAATAAAGGCAGAGCCCCAGATCTGAGCTCTCTCCCTACCTGTAACCTTGTATTATGGCCCTTGGGGGTGCCAGGTACACTCCAGGTCTTGTGAGTAATAAATATTGTTCCTCAAAGTTGCCTGATGGTTTTTGCTGAAGTGTGTCCTGCAATCATAAGAATCACAATAACTGGCTCAGCTATAAATGGGAGCCCTAGTGGGGGAAATGTCTGTGGAGCTTGGAATGAGTGCTGTATGCCCAGGCGAGTGCCTCAGGCATTTCTAGCCTACAGCACTATCGTCAAAAGGCTTGGGACCCATGGAACACTAGCCATTAGGAAAATTCAAATCAAAACTACAATTAGATACCACTTCACACCCATTAGAATGGAAATTATTATTTTTTTTAAAAAGCAGAAAATAGCAAATATTGGAGAGGATATTGAGAAACCAGAAGTCAGTTGATTGCTGATGGGAATGTAAAATGTGGCAGCCACTGTGGAAAATGATATGGCAGTTCCTCAAAAAGTTAAACAAAATTACCATATGAGCCAGAAATTCCACCTCTATGTATATAGCCAAAACAATTAAAAGCAGGAATTCAAACAGATACCTGTACACTAATGTTCATACCAGGATTACTCACAACAGCCAAAAGGTAGAAACAACCCAAAATTCCATCAGCAGATGAGGGGATATACCAACATGTGGTATATACCTAAGTGGAATATTATTCAGCCTTAAAAAAGAATGAAATTCTGACACATGAATGAACCTTGAACACATGCTAAATGAAATAAGTGAGACATTAAAAGACAAATACTGTATAACTCCACTTATAAAAGGTACTTAGAACAGGCAAATTCATAGAGACAGAAAATAGAGGTTACCAGGGCCTGGGGGGGGTGAGGGGTGGGGAGTTATTGTTTAATGAGTACAGAGTTTCTGCTAGGGATGGTGAAAGGGTTTGAAAATCAATAATGGTGATGGTTGCATAACATTATGAATGTATTTAATGCCATCTAATTGTATGCTTAAAATGAGTAAAATGGTAAATTTTGTTATATATATTTTACCACAATAAAATAATTAAGTATGGGGCCATCCCGGTGGCCTAGTGGGTAAGTTTGGTGCACTCCACTTCAGTAGCCCAGGTTCGTGAGTTCAGTTCCTGGCCACGGACCTACACCCCTTGTTAGCCATGCTGTGGCAGTGACCCACATACAAAATAGAGGAATATTGGCCACAGATGCTAGCTCAGGGCAAATCTACCTCAAGCAGAAAGAGGAAGATGGGCAATAGATGTTAGCTCAGGGCATATCTCCCTCAGCACACTCACACACACACACAAAATTAAGTTTAAAACAAAAGCAAATTCTTGGGCCTTACCGCAGATCTACTGAATCAGAAAACTCTGGAGCTGGGGCACAGCCATCTGTGCTCTAATAAGCCCTCCAGGTGATTCTGATGCTTCTAGAGTTTGAGAATCATTGATTCAAAGAGATCTGAAGTTTACATCAAAGTTAGAAAATGGAGGCAAGATAAAATCTCTACCAAGAAATACAGACTGCGCCCTTATTGCTAATTGCTAGCTGTGCTTGTGAAATACAAAGACCCAGCCAACATTGTACATATATGGGGGAGGAGGTGGTAAAGGAAATTTCCCCTAGGTAAGTTTTGTTTCATTTCAAATAACCAAAAGATACCACTGTGGAGAATGGTACTGTTAATGTGGTTTCTTTAAAGCCAAGGATCAAAATATGTGCCCATAAAATGTCTGACAAACTCCCCGCCATGACGAAGGCTTGTCTGATAAAGATGTCAGCCACCTTTATAAGTGGTTTTTTGAGGATGCTCAAATAAACTCATACATTTTATCAAGTAAAATTTACTCTAGGTCTTTCAGATGAAGGGAATTTAATATAAGGAATCAAGTGCAAAGATTCTGGAAGGGCAGAGAAAATAAGCAGGGCATAATAAAGCACCCCAGAGATTAGGAACATCAGGAAGTCATTTACCTCTCCCGGGACTGGGGGTTCAATAGGAGGAGGTGATATTGCCAAAGCCCAGAAGCCTGAGCTGTCTGTCGGGAGGTGCCCAGGGGGATCTACCTCCAGTTAAGAAGGGCCTGTCTGGAAGGTGACAGAGTCATGGAGGCCACCGCCCAGAGATGCCACAGGAAGCTGAAAGTGGTGAAGAATTATCCTGGTTCTCTCTTCCTCCTTCCCTCCTATAAGTGTCTCCAATTGACTGAGCCCACTAGGGAGCCAAGGAGCAAGGGAGCCTGGGAAATATCCCACGTGGTGCAGTGCAGAGCAAAGGAAGTAGCTGATCTGAGATCAAACTGACAGTTGATGGGCAAACATGGCACCAAAAAGGAAGATGCACCTCTTTCTACTGGAAAGAATACCATACTCAGAACCAAAGCATTTGAATTTGGGGCCAGCTCTATTATATACGATTTGAAAAAACTTGACAAGTCAGCTCACCTTCTTCAGCCTCAGGTTCTTTTCTGCAAATTAGGAGTAGCTAAATGATCAACCTCTCAGAGTTGTTGTAATTATCAAGCGGAAGAATGCATGTGCACATGCTTGTCAACTGTGAACCATCACATGAATACAGCAGCATGATTGCTAAAAGTAGAGCCAACGATCTGAAGCAGCTTTCATCCACTCTGAGAAAGTGGAATTAAGGCACCGCTATCAACCTTCCAAAAAGAACCAGAATGCCTCTCCACTCCTCTCCATTCCAACATCACTCCATCCCGAGTCAAAATTTGAATTTTGGAAAGCCAAGCTGGTTCAACGGTGGAGTAACTCGGAGCATGAAACATTCTTCAATTCTGTCTTCAATGAAGCATTGGATTGAGATGTTGGGAGTTAGTTTCTGGACTGGTATCCTAGTGCTTGGGCTCAAGACGTGGACCCCTGCTGTATGACATAACAGATAACTGTTTTCTCAGCTATAAAATTAGGAGTCTGGGCAACATTGTGTCTAAAATTACTTCCAGTTCTAACATTCCATTGTCTTTCCAATGAATATTATAATTTCTATTTTATTTAGAAACACTGTAACATGACGGGAACAAAGCCACCAAGACTGTAAAATAAAGACCCTTATGGTATTTGCCTCTTGCTGTGCTAATGACTACTTTTGAGAATATTAGTATGGAAATATGTCAAGAGGGAAGATAGCCGACATAGTTTCTGTAAACATCCTCATATATCTTCCCATTTTATTTTCCAAATTGAATAATTATACTCAAGTAGGCCCATCAGCAGCTGGTGACCCCCAATAGGGGACAATTTTTGTAGAACTACCAGGGCTTGGCTGGAGCAGGCTTAGTGATTTCAGCAAGGCCACACAGCTGGAGACATTCAAGACAAACAGACCAGGCCTTTTCAACATCAAAAGACAGTGGAGTCCAATCTTAAGGGTATTTACGAGTTCTCTCACTCTTCCAGCAGGCAGCAGCAGGCAGGAAGAATTGATTCTTTAACAGGCATAAGTAACACTGGGAGTTCTAGAGAATACTTAGAGAGGAAAAACCTAGGAAAAGTCTGACTTCTTAATCATTTGGCAACTGAAAGGTATAAATGTGGGTATAAATATGTGACCATATTTCATTGTCACAGATGGGGAAGGCCAAGATTCTTGTGTTACAAAGGGAAATAATAACGAGATGTGGTTGTCAGTAAGCTTTTTTTTTTCAAACTATCCCCTTAGACGCACTTGTTTCCTCTGGCACTTACTTGGAATAAGTCATAATAGGAAAAGAGTCTATGCAGCTGATTCAGTAATATCTGAATATCTCTGGCAATCGAGAAGCCAGGCATTATAAAGAAAGCAAAATAGCAAATAATACAGGGAGAACACAGACTTCCAAGCCAGATGAATTGAGGGTGGTCGGCTATATAACGGGGTTCCAAAGAGACTCTATAGGCTGCGTTTGTTAAGGAAACTTGGAGAAGCACTGTAGTAGGTACTTGATAAATGGATGCTACTGATATCATTATTATATAATTGCACTGTACTTCTGAAAAAGTTCTTTTAGTACCCTGAGTATTCTCAATAGCTACCAAGAGCCACTGGGTTTCCTATCTTAATCCACATCTCTGTCACTTTGGAGTGTCCTCCTCCTCTAACAATGGCCACCCTTGGTGGCTGATCTCTTCTCCCACCTCTCTAAGCCTGAATAGTGACGATTATAAGTTTCCAATGTTAATCAAGCCTTAAGATACTAAGTCAGCCAAATCAATAAAAGCGTTGTATAATTAAAGTTGAGCAGCTTTTTTTGTGCTTGAGAAAAGCTATAATGATGCTCTCGCTCTTTATAAAGGACTGGCTGAAGTCTAAAGATTTTCAATTAGTTCAAATTTCCAAAGAGATTTGTTTTTCACAGAGCCAAAAGAAAAACGATAAAAAGAATTTCAGAGTACTGTATTGGCGAGAATTGTAAAGATAATCACCCACATTAGTCACATTTTGTCTATTTTCTTTCTCTGCTTTTTTCTGAAAAACTAGAAAGAGAATCCAATAAAAAATTCAGTGATAATGGAACAGATCCCTTTATGAAGTATAAGTACGCTTGCAATATAAATCCAAATGACGATACTGTAACTGTCAGCTGATGTTCAAATATTCTGTCCAAGTTAGGTGCTGAGATGACACCCCATGAAGATATGGATCCCTAGTTTTCATAAGAACTTCCCCTTGGGTGTCCTTTGTTGGCATGGAGCTTTCCCAAGGGTGATTGTGGTAGGATTCTGGGCACCCTGCTTACGGAGTGCAAACAACTATGCTGCATTCTAAAGGCCTCTAGAAGCGCAGGGGGCACAGGCAGCCAGGGGGTAGCTCCTCCAATAATTGTAATGCCATTAAAATACCACTCACAGTTTTTTTTGTTTTTTAAAGAAAGATTAGCCCTGAGCTAACTGCTGCCAATCCTCCTCTTTTTTGCTGAGGAAGACTGGCCCTGAGCTGACATCTGTGCTCATCTTCCTCTACTTTCTATGTGGGACACCCACCACAGCATGGCTTGCCAAGCAGTGCCATGTCCACACTTGGGATCCAAAACAGCAAACCCCAGGCCACCAAAGTGGAACGTACGCACTTAACCGCTGTGCCACCGGACTGGCCCCAACCACTCACCATTCCTAATGAGATCTTCATAATCAATAGTGGTACTTCATGAATACACAAGGCACCTAACCAGCTGATTAGTATTTATTGGATGTCTATGATGTTTTTTGTGTTGTACAAAATAACAGAACTACTATTACTGAAGGTGTGATTCCATGAAGCTTTTGACATAGTATAGTTGTATATATTTGCAACTCTCTACATGTGACGACCCATAACCAGGAGCAATATTAAAAATATTTAACAGGGGCTGGCCCGGTGGCACAGCAGTTAAGTGTGCACATTCCGCTTCTCCGTGGCCCGGGGTTCGCTGGTTTGGATCCCAGGTGCGGTCATGGCACTGCTTGGCAAAAGCCATGCTGTGGCAGGCGTCCCATGTATAAAGTACAGGAAGATGGGCACGGATGTTAGCTCAGGGCCATCTTCCTCAGCAAAAAGGGGAGGATTGGCAGTAGTTACACAGGGCTAATCTTCCTCAAAAAAAAAAAAAAAATTTAACAGCCACCAACCAGTCAGATAGATGTCAGTCAACAACAATTGGTGCAGCCCTGCTTCTGTTTTTCAGCTGAACATCAGCCCTGCTTATGTCGGATTCTTTAGAATCTGGGTGTGTTATGGGAGATCTACCATAGACTGATGGCCGATCCCAGAACCCAAATGAGAAGTCCAAGTCATCTTGAGGTCTTTGACCCTACGTGTAAAAGGATATACAGAAGTAGATGCAGAATAGTCAAATTTGAGATGGAAGAAAGGACTGTATGATTTATCTTTAAGGTCCCTTATGGAACTTTGAACTTTTGAAAGAACAGAATCACTTGTCAGAGAGAGAATCCTCATTGTAGCAACAGCAGCTCTGATCATATGTACATTAACTTGGCTCTGATTTCAGCAGAACAATTTGAAGGAAGAGCTCAAATTCTATTGCTGGAGAAAGAACTCATTCTTCAGAGGGCAGAAGTTTAGACCAGCATGGTGGGTTCTAGGATATGAGAGGACAGAGACGTGCTGATCTCACCTGGGACTAGATTCCACTAGAACCCCTTTGCTTCCTGAATGCTGAGCCAGACCCAGGGTCTCTGAGAGATGGAGGTGCACAGGAAACTGAAGAGGTGGCCACCTCCTCCTTCCTGTGTGTTTATGCACAGCAGCTGCCCACTGCTCTGTGATACTCAAAATTATCCCTATTCGAAGTCAGCTTTGCATGTAGAGTTTGTATAGTCTGAACGTCAGGAAGGTGCAGAGGGAAGCGTGGGATGGGAGAAAGGTCAGCCTCTTGAAAGAATGAGTGGAATGCCATCTGGTACTGAGACTTACTTAGGGAAGTTGGAAAAGCTGAGTGTAAGCAGTGTAATGGAGGTGGTGGTAATAGAGAAATCCATTCCGGACAAGACTTAGGTCCTACCTTCTCAAACTGAAATGATGGATAAGATTAAATAGCCCCTCCCTCCATAGATTATAGGGGTACAAATGTGTAACAAGGATAACATTCAAGAACTTTTAAAATTTACTTATTAAAAAATGTTATTAAGAAAATAAACCATGATATCTTTTTAGAGTAAAATTAAAAGAAGAATAGTCTCCTTTTCATGATTCACATGAACAGAATAGTAAAATAATAAAAAATGGAACTCGTTTAGGGGGTCAGCCCAGCGGCATAGTGGTTATGTTCAAGCAGTCTACATCGGTGGTCTGGGGTTCACAGGTTCAGATCCTGGGTACAGACCTACACACAGCTCATCAAAGCCATGCTGTGGTGGTGACCCACATACAAAAAAATTAGAGGAAGATTGGCACAGATGTTAGCTTAGGGACAATCTTCCCCAAACAAAATGAGGAAGACTGGCAACAGATGTTAGCTCAGGGTCAATCTTCCTCACCAAAAAAAAGGAACTAGTTTGAAAGTTAATACTGCTCCCTCACCCAGCTTGAGCCTGCTCTAGAAGCCTTTCAACTGGAAGAAAATCTCCTTTACTAAAGTCAACTGATTGTAGATGTTAAAAACATTTAGAAAATATCTTCATAGCAACACCAGATTATTGTTTGATCAAATAACTGGGTACCACAGCCTAGCCAAGTTGACGCATAAAACTAACCATCATAGTCACCTCAGCAACTTGGTACCTATACACATCTCCTTAAACCATACTTAATCTCTAAGCATAGACAAGGAGAAAGTCATTCTTCAGCCTCCATTGCGTGCAATTAAGAACGGCCTAAATCCTTTCCTCAGAAGAGGATGCAAAGTCCTTGGATGATTTCGTTCATTCTTCTCCTTGATTATGTAAACTTTCATTAATATATTAATACATGTATTAACATATATTAACATATTTTATGTTATATGATGGAGAAATAAGAGAGGGAAGAAAATATACATATATATTCATAACAAAATAAGGAAGAAATACTCAACATTTACAGTCCTAATTTCTACAGCTGGTCAAATGGTTGTAGCTGGTATAATAACTACGTTCTTCCATTACCCATTTCACATTTCCATTACCCACAGCAAGCACCTCAGCTAGTTATGGTTCTTTGCCTGGTGGGGTGACCAAACTTTAATTTCTGAAAGGTCTGGGCCATTAGGAGTCTTGTGTAAATTGGGCTGTTGTATTTTTCCATTGATTTTAACCACAGGGCATGGTAGTACTAAGAGATCCCTAAGGGGTCTCATGTACTTCAGACACACTTTTCTTTATCTCTGTGTTGTAGTAGCAGCCCAATTTCCCCTTGGTAATCAGGATCAATCACCCCAGCCAGGACGGAAACTCCCTTTCTTTGACTGCTATTTCAGAGGCATGAGGAGCCCAAAGTGGCTGGGTGGCAGTTTTATCATCCAGTTTAATGAAATCATTAACGTGTCTCTTGGTGGAAGCATTCCTTGCTCTGGAACTAAGACTTCTAGACTAGTAGAGCATAAGTTCACAGGACAGGAGGCAAAACTTTTGCTAGTGGGTCACTAGGGGTAATAGCGAATGGTTCCATTTTAATTTCTAGCCCTTGACTCCGGGACTCATGAATCTTGACTATGGGAGAAACAGCACTATGTATTGGACACTGAATTAGAATATATACAGCCTCCTGGAGAACGTTGCCTCAGCCCCGCAAAGTATTGTCATCTAGCCTGTGTCATACCCGAGTCACTTCAAAAGGCCATTCCACCGTTCTATCAAACCACCTGTTTCAGGATGATGGGGAACATAGTAAGACCAGTGAATTCCATGCTTCTTACAATGCTTATACCATGACAGTGGATAAGGCATTCTGTCAGTCCACAGATGGTAGTTTTGGCAGAAGAATTGCATGCAGGAAAGGCAAATCCATATCCAGAGAAAGGGTCTAGTCCCATGAACACAAAACACTGCTCATCCCATGATGGAAGTGGTCCAATGCAATCAACCTGCCACCAGGTAGCTGGCTGGTCACCCCATAAAATGATGCCATATTTTGGGACTTGGGTTTGGTGTCTGCTGCTGACAGATTGGGCACTCAGCAGTGACTGTAGCCAGGTCAGCATTGGTAAGCAGAAGTCCGTGTTGATGAGCCAAGGCCTAACCTCCATCCCTGCAACCATGGCCACTTTGTTCATGAGCCCATTGGGTGACGACAGGAGTGGCTGACTGGTATTTACAGAATGGATCATCCTATCCACTTGGTTATTAAAACCTTCCTCTGCTGAGGGTATTCTTTGGTGAGCATTCACACGGGACACAACTATCTTCACTTTTTTGCCCATTTAGGGAAGTCTATCTATATACCTCTTTCCCAGACTTCTTTGTCACTAATTTTCCAGTCACATTCCTTCCAAGTCCCTAGCTATCCTGCCAAACCATTGGCCATGGCTCATGAATTGGTATATAATTGCACGTCTGGCCATTTCTCCTCCAAAGCAAAGCGAACAACAATGCTCAAAGTTCTGCTTAACGCTAGGATTTTCCTTCACCACCTTTCTTCAGGGACGTCCCAGAAAGGGGATCTAGGGCCGCAGCTGTGCACTTTCAGGTGGTGCTGGCATATTGTGCAGAACCATCTGTAAACCAGGTGCAAGTTTCCTCTTCCTCAGTCAACTGATTTTCGGGAACTCCTCATGAGGCCATAAGTGCCGGCTGGGAGAGAGAAGGTAATGTAGGAGGAACGGGAGCCATGGGCACGTGGGCCACTTCCTCATGTAACTTCCTGTGCCTTTAGGGCCTGCTCAAGCCCAATCTCATATTTACTACTTTCATGTGATGATGGAATATACTGCACACAACCAACTTTATGGCTTGGTGAGTCAGACAACATCCAGTTCATGATGGCCAGCTCAGTCACATGGTAACTTGGTGAGCCATGGGTAAGCATTCAGTCTCTACTAGGACCCAGTAGCAGGCAAGTGTCTCCAAGGAGAGTAGTTATTCACATAGGATGGCAGAACTTTGCTCCAAAATCCGAAGGGTCTATGCTGTGATTCACATGGAAGGACCTGCCAAAGACTCCCAACAGCTTTCCTATCTGCCACTGACACTTCAAGCACCATGGGATCTGCTGGGTCATGTGGCTCCAACGGAAGAGCAGCCAGTGCAACATCCTGAACCAGTTGCAGAGCCTTCTCTTGCTCTGGACTCAATTTAAAACTAGTAGTTTTTTGGGTCACCCAATAAACAGCCTGGAGTCACACATTCTGAGGATTATGTTGCCTCTGAAATCCAAAGAGGCCCACTAAGCATTATGCCTGCATTTTGATGGTAGAAGGGGACAGATGCAACACTTATCTTTCAACTTAGAAGGGATATCTTGACTTGCCCTATACCACTGGACCCCTAGAAATTTCACAGAGGTAGAAGGCCTCTGAACGTTTGTCAGATTTCTTTCCTATCTTCTGACACAGAAATGTGTTACTAATACGTCTATAGCAGTTGATAATTCTTGCTCACTAGGTCCAATAAGCATACAATCATCAATGTGATATACTAGTGTGATGTTTTGAGGAAGGGAAAGGTGATCAAGAACTCTGTGGACTAGGGGCTGGCCCCGTGGCCGAGTGGTTAAGTTCGCGCGCTCCGCTGCAGGCGGCCCAGTGTTTCGTTGGTTCGAATCCTGGGGGCGGACATGGCACTGCTCGTCAAACCACGCTGAGGCAGCGTCCCACATGCCACAACTAGAAGGACCCATAACGGAGAATATACAACTATGTACTGGGAGGCTTTGGGGAGAAAAAGGAAAAAAATAAAATCTTTAAAAAAAAAAAAAAAAAAAAAGAACTCTGTGGACTAAATTATCACATGAGGTTAGGGAGTTGCTATGTCCCTAAGGTAGGACAGTCCTGACCCCATTATGGTTCTCTGACTGAATATAGTGCTTTGTCTCTCTTTCTCCTTTCCATGTGGTAAACTAACCCAAGTCTGCCCCTTAGGGCAGGCCTCTCTCTCCTCTTCATAAAATGGGCCCTTGGGTATTCTCATTGTAATAAGCTGAATAATGGTTCCCCAGATATTTCCACATCCTAAATCTGGAACCTGTGAATACTACCTCATATGGCAAAAGGGACTTTGTAGATGTGATTAAGGATTTTGAGATGGGGAGATTATCCTGGATTATCTGAATGAGTCTGATATAATCACAATGGTCTTTTTAAGAGTGAAGAAGGGGAGTCAGAGTCAGACAGAAGGTGATGTGATGATGGAAACAGAGATTGGAGTGATGTGCTTTGAAAATGGAGGAAGGGTCACAAGCCAAAGAATATAGGAAGCTACTAGAAGTTGAAAAAGTCAGGGAAACAGATTCTCCCCACAGAGCTCCCAGAAGAAAACAACACTGTCAACACTTTGATTTTCGTTCAGTGAAACTGATCACAAACTTCTTACCCCAGAACTGTAAGGGAATAAATTTCTATTGTTTTAAGCCACTGTTGGTGGTAATTTGTTACAGCAGCAGTAGGAAACTAACACACCCTGCTTAGAGCTTTGAGGTCAGCCTGTGCTGTGAACTGTGATTGTGGAAAGTGAGGAGGACATTCTGTGACTCCCCAGAATCCATTCCACCTTCCCCCATTAGACTTTAGCCATGTAACCTGGGGAGTTCATCCCCGGAGTGGGTCCTGATTAGTTCAAGCCCAACTCCATTAAAGTTGGTTGATTCAGAAATACAAGCCTGAGTCAATCAGAGCATGGAATTATCCTGCAACAGGAATTAATGTAGAAATGGGCACATGACCCAACTTGAGCCAATGAGATGCAGGGAGAACAAAGAAAGACAGTCTCTCTTTTTCTGCTTTCTATTTCACTGAGAAAGTAGAAGCAATCAAGAATCTTTCTCAATCCTCACACCATCATATATAGCCATTTATTGCACTTGTGCCCATATACTCTGCTTTTTTCCTTGATATTAAGGATGAAGAGTCAGTGATTGTCCTTCAGATCTCACCCCTCTTACCTACCTAAGGACACACGGCCCCAGCTCCACATCCCCCCAACCCAATCTTCAGCGTCATGAATTTCCCCCTCTCTACTAGACTCTTCTCATCAGCATAAAAATACATTTTATTTTCCCCATCTTAAAAACCCTCCTCTTTTAATAACCACTGGTGTGTATACTTTAAATGGGTGGATTGTATGTATATGAAATGTATGTCAATGGAGCTATTATTTAAAAAAAGAAGATGTTCACCTGTGCTCAGAACTCTTGGGTGCCCTCAGCATTTCTCAGGACAGGCAGGAGGAAACCCTGCCTGTGCTACTTCCTGCCTATCTCCGGAACAGCCCCTTTGGCACAGCACCTCGGGGGCTGCCTGACACACAAGGGCTCTCTCTCCTTCCTGCCCTCTGCCCGGCAACCCTGTCTCTGAAAAAAAAAAAAAAAAAAAAAAAAGGATGTGGGCAAATATGATATTTTAAGCGTTACAAATTGGGTAGACTAAGTCACAATGATTTTTCAACTGCTTTAATGAAAAATCTGAAAACATCTGCAAACTTATTCCATAAAAATGATATAAATAGCATCTATTCATTAATAAAAGTATGATAAAGTAGAAAATAAAAGAAAATCCATTAAAAACACCCTCTCTCTTGACATCACTCCTCTCTTCAGTTGCTACTTTAGTCCTCTCCTGCCCTTTGCACCGCAGTTTATTTACAAAAATTGTCTCTACTATTTTTCTTCAATCCGTCTTTTCCCATACTCCATTGAACTTACTTCATGCAAGCTATCACCTCACCACTTTGATAAAAACTGTTCTTCAGGGTCACCAGTAACCTCCATGATGTTAAATTCAAGGTCAGTTCTCAGTCCTGATCTTACTTGTCCTGTCAGCCATATTTGACAGTTTACCATTTCCTTGTTATCCCTGTTTTCAGTCAACTATTGCTACAACAGTGCTGTGTAACAAACCACCTCAAACTCAGTAGCTTATAATATTTATATTTTTGCTTATTCCTCTGTGTGTCACATGAAGGGTCTTCTGATCTAGGCTGGGCTCAACCGGGCTAGGCCTCAAGCAGAAGGATGGGTTCAAGTCTGCTCCACAAGTACTCCAATCTTTCTTGGACCAGTGTGTCAACGAGGTCATGTTTCTTCCATGTTGATGATATACTTCAAGTGGGCAAGTGGAAACACAGAGTCCCTCTAAGGTCTGGAGTCAGAACTACCACTGGTGCTTCCACCAACATTCTATTGGCTAAAGAAAATCTTGCCTGTGAGCCCCAAATCAAAGGGCCAGTAGATATCTTTTACCATAAGGGAGAGTACTTGCAAAGTCATATGGCAAAGAGCATGGAGACAGGGATGGATGAAGACTAGGGTCAATTATTTAATCTACTATGACCCTCTTTGAATCACTTTCTCCATTGGTTTCTGGAATACTACTTTCTAGTAGTTTTACTCTTACTCCGTTGGCTGCTCCTTCCCAGCTGTGGAATTGTGACGCCTCAAGGCTCAGTCCTTGGACTTCGTCTCTAGCTGTAGTGATTCATTTGCTGATCTCATCTAGTTTTATGGTTTTAAAAATTGTCCATGTGCTGATGACTCCTCAACTTATGTCTTCACTCTGACCTCTCTCCTGAACTGCAGACTCATATACCCAACTGTCTACACTTGAATGTCTAACAGTAACTTCAAACTTAATGCATCCAAAACCAAGCTCTGCTCTTCTCTTTGAACTGTCTCCCATATAAGAAATGCCAACTCTTTCCTCCCAGATGCTCAGGTAAACCCTTGGAGCCATTCTCCCCTCTTCTCGTTTTCCTGTCACCATTATCTCTTACATTTTAATAGCCTCCTCCTCCCTAGAATCTGTTTTCAATACAGCAGCTAGAGCAAGCTTTTAAAAATATAGGAAAAGGTCATTCTTCTGCCCCAAACCCTTCAATGGCCCCCAACTCACTCACAGGACAGTCCTCGTATCACTTAAAGCCCTGTAATCTGATCTGTTATTTTTTGACCCTATTTCTTCTCACCTGTTCATTCACTCTGCTTCAACTGCATGAACTTCCTTGGTGTTCCTTGAACATGCCAACTATCTCCTGCCCCAGGGCCTTCGTGTTTGTTGTTCCCTCTTCTTGGAACATTCTTCCTCCAGGAATACTCATGCTTGCTCCTTCACCTCATTCAGATATTTGCTCAAATGTTACCTTTGTGATGAGACCTTGCCTAACCATCACATTTTAAATTACAGCCCCTAAATTCTTTACCCTGCTTTTCCCAGCTCTTATTTTTTCCATAGCATTATTTACCACCATCTGGCCGATCACAGATTTTACCTACTTGTTTATTGTCTATTTCTCCTAGGTGGATATATAAGTTTCATGAGAGCAAGAATTTTTTTGTTCACTAATGTATCCTCAGAATGCAGAATTGTGCCTGGCACTTCATATGTACTCAATAAATATTTGAGAAGCGACGAGTTGGATAGATGACATTAAAGAATTTGGTTAACCTGCATAGTGATATATAATCTGCTTCATTTATTGTGGTTGAGCTTAATGATTACTAAAACTGACCTGATATACCTTAAATGTCTCAATAAAAAGTGACTACCTAACAAGCGTTATTAGCATACTGGGTTTGGATGGAATCACCCAGGAAGTACATACACGTGGAGAAAAGAGGGCAAGGATTCCCTTGTTCTTCCTTCACTCACCCGTCTGGCTACTTTCTATGCCTCCTTAAAGCACTGCTATTTCTTAGAAACCATTTCCAGTAAAAACACTGGGGCTACAAGGAGTTACTTCACCTGTGAAGAATTAGTGTCAAGGCAAATGTGAGCTCCAGAGGAGATCTGGGTCTCACTGTGAGCACAGGCATCAATTCCACTCCTGGCATTCAAGCAAAGGTGCTGGAGTTACAGAAGGTGGTAGAGGGTAGGTGTTAAAAGCCCAGACACCAGAGCCAAAACACCGTGGCTCAAATTGTGGCTCCACATTTAATAGTCATGGGACCTTGGGCAAGTAACCTAACTTTTCAGTTCCTCAGTTTTATCATCTGTGAAATGCATTTAATAACAGTACCTACCTCAGTTACTGGGAGGATTAAATGAATTAATGTGGATAAGGCACTTATGACATATATATAGTACTATACATCATTTACATGGTATATAGTAAGTACTGTGTGACAGTGATTTCGCTATTTGAAGCTAGGATCATATTGTTTGAAACATGGAGCCATCGCCTCCTTGAATGCTTACCCAGGGCTGGGCTACACACTGCTTCGTGTTCCCAGAGCACCCTGTATGCACTGCCCTTGGAGGACTCACAACATTGTGTTGACATTATCTGTTTATGAATCGGTCTCCCTACTAGACCATAAACACGCAATATTTAGGGCCAGGCCTAATTCATTTTGGTAATGTCTGCCTGGTATGGCATCTGGCACCTGGAAAACACACCTGTGTCTACAGGGGCCAGGTCCTTAACTGAGTAAAACAGCTAGACGTAAATTAACAAAAGGAACGGTGGAGAATAATTGCCCTTTGGCAATACTAAGTGGCAGCAACTAGGCAGCTTCAGCCTATTATCATGTGAAAAAACATAGGCTGGGGCCTTCACATCATCTGATTTTCCAAAGAAGCCCTCTATTCGTTTTCTATTGCTGTAACAAATTATCACAAATTTAGTAACTTAAAACAACGCAAATTTATTATTTTATGGTTCTGCAGGTCATAATTCCGGCACGGGTCTTACTGGGCTCAAATCGAGGTGGTGGCGGGGCTGCATTCTTTCCTGGCGGCTCTAGGGGAGAATGTGTCTCCTCACCTTTTTCACCTTCTACAGGGTGCTCACATTCCTCGGCTTGCGGTTCCCTTGCTTCATGTTCAAAGCTGGTTATGGCTGGTTCCATCCTTCTCACATTGCATCCCCGCAATCTCCTTTTCTGTCTCCCTCTGGCATTTTTACGGATAGTACTCTTGTGATTACATTAGGCCCACCCACACCATCCAGGAAAAGCTCCCATTTTTAAGATTAGTTGATTAGCAATCTTAATTCTATCTGCAGCCTTAAATCCACTTTGCCATGTAAATTAATGTATTCACAGATCCCAGGCATTAGGACATGGATATCCTTGGGGTGCCATTATTCAGCCTACTATGAACCCCAAATATGGATATAAAAATAAACTGTGGATTGCTCTATTATGTCATCTCTGATATAGGGCCTTTCATTTGTTGGGGTGCTTTCTTTCTCTCACGTTGTTGGCCCTTCTCACATACTTGGCTGTTTGTGGTGGTAAGCTCATCTTCTGTGGGAGATTTCTCCTGCAAACACCTTGGGGCTCGGGGACCTCAGGAACTGTGGCTGTGTTGGTTTCTCTTGAGGTGGTCTTGGAGCTGTGGTGGTCTCCCACATAACAGCTCCAGTGGTGTCTCAGCACTGTGGGGCAGAATCTTGTGAGGGAGAAATCTGGATTCTTCTTGGACAGAGTCTCCTTCTCTCCCACACCCTGACTACAGCAGGACGAGACTATTTGCATTTCCCCCAAATAGAAGAGGCCCTTTCAGTTCCCAAGTTTATTCGACCTTCTTTTAAGACACTGTCAAACAAAAGCAGCAGCAGATATGAGAGGCTGAATATCAACATTATCGGGCGAAAACGAACTTGCTTGTTATTGAGCAGGCAAAATTAGTCTTGTCTCCCAGGTAACCTTTGTACATCCCATACCAGAGGCCTTCCCCAGTTCTTGATAATAATAACGGCTGACATTGACATAGCATTTATCACGCGCCAGAAGCTGTTCGAAGCGTTTGGCATATATTAACTCATTTATTTCCCACAACTCTTAATATCCCCGCCTTGAAAAGGGGTTTACAGAGGTTAAATGACTTCTCCTGGATTACTCAATGTTTTATTCTGAGCAACAACATCAAAACGAAGACAAAATATAAACGAGAAGACGATGTCAACAGAAATTACGCACAAATACCACTTAGCTCAAACAGCTTTCACTCATTTCTTTCCTTCAATAGGCCAAGCAAAAACCACAAGAAAGAAAGAGATAGCTGGAGGAAGGCACGTGTCACACACTTGGGAACTGGCTAGTGCCTCTCACTGCCTCAGCTTATTCGCAGCCAGTAGGTCTGGCGGTTTCTACTGGCAGAGGTCTGTGCTCCAATCTTCACTGGGGGTAGGAGTTGCTTTCCGGTCAGACTGCGGCCGTCCGCAACGGCTCAGACGGTCACAGGGATCGCCGTTCATCATGACTTGGCCGGCTGGCCCCATGTTCTGATTGGGGAGGTTGAGCACCCTGGGTGTGCCTCACAATCTATTGGCTTGCAGTTACATCAGCCCTATTCTGATTGGCTACACCCAGTTACGGAAGCCATTACATCATTACAGATGCATTGTTGGCTAAGTATACCATTCCTGATCAATACATTCCAGAACTTTTGAACCTTTCCAAACTTGTTTATGACTTTGGGGGGAGGGTAGCAGGTGTTTATCTCTTTTGAGAGAGGAACCTATATGCTAATACTTAATAGGGTATACATGTATGATTTTAATTAATTTTGGAAAAAGTAGTTACAAGGAAAAGAACAATTTTGGTGGGAAAGCTTATTTACCATTTTTTAAGTACAGCAAGTAGGTTTTTATTTGTCCTTGTTAAAATGTAGGATGTGGCGTCCTTTAATCACACACAGCTGGTTAGTGACAAAGCTAGGATTCATATCCAAGCAGTCTAAATGCAGAATCCACATTCTTACCTACTATATTATATTGCCACCCTGCTTGGAACTAACACTTCATGTTGAACTGACTACTCCCAAGTGTACAGACCATACCAAAAAAAATCCAAGTTATTAGTGGGCAGAAGTCAGATATCTTGGGAGCAGCATCCAGAGGACCCTGCTACCTAAGAGATATTTTATAAAGCAACTGAAAATTTCAATGGGGAGATTTTTAAATTACTATAATTTTCCTGCCTTGTGTTAAGTTGTTTTGCTTTTTCTTTTAATAAAACTTTTTCTGATACCATGCAGTTAGCATGATTACAGTTGTTGGAATTGTTGCCTACCTATGGCCTTACAAGAAAAGATTCTCTGGGTTTCTGGATGGAACTTTGGCTAAAATTTCTCTTAGCTTGGTAATACCTTCATAGAGAAATCTGGGCCCTCGGCACGAAGGGCATTTCTGACGTAAGAAATCTTCTTTTAAGGTCAAGGTGAGGAAATGGTACTGCTTCAGCCAAATGATAGCTCTAGCCTTGTGCTTTTGAATTTGCAGAGGCATTGCATAGAGCATCGAAGAATAAGTGGACTTAGTACATCCAAGATACTACCAGTGAACTTGGACCTGGGGCAGGTCAATGAGAAGTATATGGATAGAATAAGCACACTAATTGAAATATGGAGACTGCACAAGTTTATGATTGTGTAACTTACAAAGTGTGTCCATATCATCTCTATGGGGGAAAAACAACAAAATCCAGAAAGCAAGAGCCCTTTGAATTGGTGGCTCGCTCTTTTGTGTCAACAATATGGCTTTAGAGTGCTATGTGCTCATGTTTTTATATCACTTGGATGTGATTTTTCTGAAAACATTTTTGAAAATGGTGAGATGCTCCGCAACTATGATCCTCAACAATTCTTGGAGATAGGGCCAGTATAGAATCTTGAATTTTCAGATAAAAAAACAAACTTGATCTTTCTTTGCTTAAGATTCCTGTTACATGTAAATATGTGGACATTTATTCCCAGTTACTATCTTTGTCATAAAGGAATTTATATGGAGATGGCTATCAACAGTGGCTATGAGTTCCTGTCAACACTTATGTATGCCACATAAGAGAAAGAAAAACACACTCAAGGAGTGCTTACAAAACACCTGGGTCTTTTAATCCTCACAACACTACAATAGAACCAGAATTTTAGAATAACACAGCTGAAGCATAGCTACCAAGGTTAGCCACCAAATAATCATCAGAGATGTATTCAAGCCCAGGCTTGTTTGACTCCAAGCTTTGCTCTTTTCACCAGGGTATAGCACATCCCTCACGGAATTGTTCAGCTGTGAAAGATTAGGTAATGATTTCTCCCCTTTCGTGTCTAGAGTTCAAATTTTTAACCCATATAAACCTAAACCTTATGAATACTTAATGTTAAGTACTTTTATTCCTTTCCACTGGAGGGGGAAAAAAGCAATTTCCAATGGATCGAATGCATTTTCAGACATACTTTACCAGTAGAGCAGTTTAAGGCAATTCAGCCTATTTCCATCTAGCAGAAATTTTCTTATTTATTTTCTACTGATAAACGAACACAATAGACATTTTGAATTGGGGGTGAACATTACTACTTCTTCTTGATTTATGAGTAACTTGCCTTGGGGGACCAGGTGAGATAATTCCTTATGCCTCCCATTCAGGTAGAAGGCCGTAGTTAAGGAAGCACAAGGTAAGTTAGGGACATCTAATGCCTCATGTTGATTTACCCCCAGTCCTCAATGCTATCCTGTGCTGTGCATTAATTTAAGATTCAAAAGCAGCAGAATGTGTGTTGTAGACAGATTTTAGTTGCACTGATACAGTTTTCCTATCCAGCCACACATTTGTTAATTTGTGAACAATGGCACAAATTTATAAAACAGATGGATAATGTTAGGGTTATAATCTGTAACCCCAGATTAGATGACAATAAATGTTACTCATAATATTAATTATGTTCTGACCTTGTTGTATTTAGATGGTAGTCCTAAATAAACTGATCTATTTATTTAGATGGTAATATTAACACCACACTAATTATATTTAATAATGAACATGTGAAACAACAATTTATCACCTGGTTCAATATTCTGCAATGCTAAATTTCTACTTGGCCCATCTAAATCTTGCATATTTCTTAGGCCACAGAATCTTTGTCAGTGTCTACTGTATTGGAATGGTGCTGTTTCTCCAAATTTCCACAATGCCTAGTTTACTTTAACAGGAGGCAGGTAATGGAGACCTCACTGAGATTATCCCACGCACTGATACACCTCTTTTTGTTGGGCGGGAGGCGGGGGTAGTGGGGGAAGATTAGCCCTGAGCCAACATCTGCTGCCAATCCTCCTCTTTTTGCTGAGGAAGACTGGCCCTGAGCTAACATCTGTGCCCATCTTCTACTTAATATGTGGGAGACCTGCCACAGCATGGCTTGCCAAGCGGTGCCATGTCCGCACCCAGGATCTGAACCAGCAAACCTTAGGCTGCCGAAGCAGAATGTGCGAACTTAACCACTGCGCCACTGGGTGGGCCCCTGATACATCTCTTGATGGTAGACAAAGAAAGTAGGCAGAGGAAAGAGAGAAAAAGTAGTTGTTGAAGAATGGCGTCTGAAGGTGAATGATGAATAGCAAACAAGTTTTCATCTTAGTTTGGGAGGGGGAGGGAAGAGGGCTAAGAGGAATGGAGAAGAGAAGTTCAGCTAAAAATAATTTGAAAGAAAGGAACATATTCATACTTATTTGAGTCAAGCTTAAGGGGAGAAATAAAAGTACAGAGATAATAGAATAGAAAAAACCATAATTTTAATAGTTAACAATTATTGAACTATTAATTTGATTTTGCAGAGGGAAACCCGGCACAGAGTGGTTAAATAGCTTCTCCAAATTTACGTAGTTAGTGAATGGCAAAGCTTGAATTCCAGTCTTGGCAATCTGAACCACTATTTTAAAATGGAGTATTAACAAAGCACACAGAGTGAGAAAACTTATAGCGAGGGGACATTAGAGACCAAGGGAATATCTTGAGGGGGGCAGTGAGGGGGAGACCGGGGACTGCATTTAAAACAATTACCAATGGGCTAAATATAGTTATGTTGTATTAACGGTCAGAGCGCTTTGTATTTATTAGATCATTTAATTCCGCTAACAATTCTGTGAGGACAATTTTCAGACGAGGACACTTGATAGGTGATAAACGATACCTTCTCTTCTTGCACTGAGATACATCTCAATAGCTGGCTCTGGAGCAAGATGAGGAAGACTGAAGGAGACTTGGCAACAGAACGGACCACGGCAAGGTAAGCAAGTTGAAAACGAGAAATGCAGGAAGTTTCCTATTTAGGCAGAGGCTACTTCCAGCTTTCAAATCTCCCCAGCCGGCCCGCCAAGGCGTCACAAAGCCCGCCCCCCAGTCACAAAGCCACGCCCCCTTCCGTGGCCGTTCTCTGAGCTCCCAATACTTCCCTCCTTCTCTCTGACTCCTCCCACTCCGCCCAGCATCATTTCCTGTGCGCTGGGTGCTGATTGGTTCAGCGCTCGGAAGTGAGGGCGGGCGGTGGGGCCGTTGCCGCAGTGACAGTGCTGGGGGAGTCCGAAGATGGCGGCGTCGCGTCGCTCTCAGCATCATCACCACCATCATCAACAACAGCTCCAGCCCGCCCCAGGGGCTTCGGCGCCGCCGCCGCCACCTCCCCCGCCCCTCAGCCCCGGCCTGGCCCCCGGGACCACCCCAGCCTCCCCCACGGCGGGTGGCCTGGCCCCCTTCGCGTCCCCGCGGCACGGCCTAGCGCTGCCGGAGGGGGATGGCAGTCGGGATCCGCCCGACAGGCCCCGATCCCCGGACCCGGTTGACAGTACCAGCTGTTGCAGTACCACCAGCACAATCTGTACCGTCGCCGCCGCTCCCGTGGTCCCGGCGGTTTCTGCTGCATCTGCCGTCGGGGTCGCTCCCAACCCAGCCGGCAGTGGTAGTAACAATTCACCGTCGTCCTCTTCTTCCCCGACTTCTTCCTCCTCTTCCTCTCCATCCTCCCCTGGATCCAGCTTGGCGGAGAGCCCCGAGGCGGCCGGAGTTAGCGCCCCAGCAACCTTGGGGCCTGGGACCGCGGGACCTGGGCCAGGGGTCCCGGCAGTGAGCGGGGCCCTACGGGAACTGTTGGAGGCCTGTCGCAATGGGGACGTGTCCCGGGTAAAGAGGCTGGTGGACGCGGCAAACGTGAATGCTAAGGACATGGCCGGCCGGAAGTCTTCTCCCCTGCACTTCGCTGCAGGTCAGACACTTTTGTATTGTTTACTAAGGGTTTGGTGTTGGGGACGGGGGTCCGGCTGGAGAAAGAAAAGAAGTTATGATGGAACAAAACGGGGGCGTGGTTATGGTTCCTCAACACCTCACCGGAAGACTAGAGGTTCTTTTCTTTAGATAGTGCCTGGGTGACGGGGGGCGTGGTAGGGGCATGTGTGAATCCATTCTTTTTAGTGTTTGCACAGTGATACTCGTACTCATTCCCAGACTCCTTTAGTGCTAGTCTCTGGATATGGGTATACTTAAACTTTTTCAGCTCCGAGGGTGTAGGAATAAAGTCAGATTTGAGCAGTCTTCGAGTAGTTTTGCAGTTTGTTTGCTAGTTTATTTCATTTTACAACAGGAATATGTTCCATGAGGACATTCTAGACCAAAAGAAGTTTAATGTAACTCAGCGAGTCTTTAAGGATCTATCGTATATTGTAGTCTCAGTAAGCCAATGGAAGACATAGATGCAGTTTGTGAAACTTTTCCCCTTTCTCAAGGAGTTTACAGTCTAATTGGGTAGATCAAAATATGACTATATGAAACAACTGGAGAAGAATATTTAGATGCAGCATGTGGTGGTAGAATAAATACAGGCTTGGAAGTTCTGGACGCTTCTATTTGTTCGTTGTCTAGCAGGCGGTTTACCTTATCTCAGTTGCCTCGGCTTTCTCGTGGGCAAAAATGATACATTACGGTTGTGTGAGGATTTAGTGAGAAGCGTCTGGCACATAAGTTCCTCAACAACAGTCCTAATTCCTAAACCCCGGACCACGAACTTTTGTGTTTCTTTTTTTTTTGTGAGCAAGTGGTTGACTATTTTTTCTTCTAAAAACAGCTATTTTTATAAAATACAGAGAGATATAAAACAAAAACAGAGGACCATAGTCTCACTGCCCAGATACCTACTATTGACATTTTTAAAAATAAAGGTAATGTTATATACAGTACAAATGTATATGTTATATATACATTATAAAATTCATATGGTACAGAAATACACAAAATGGAAAAGCCCCCCTAAAAAAAATCAAAGATAACAGACCAAAGATACATTCTTTTAAGTTTCTTGCTATGTTTCTAATATATATCACTCCTTGAATTTGTTCTGTTAATGGTAAAACGTGTGTTAAGAATTTACCATCTGTATTATTTCTTTTTACCACAACTTGGAAGATATTACTCTTCTCGTTTCACAGATGCCACAGTGAAGCACATACACAGGTATTCACAGAGCAAGTAGTAGGACCTAAATTTGAACTCACTTTGATTTCAGAGCTTGTGAAATCAAGTTTAAACTATTATAACCTATATCTGGGTTCATTTTTGTGAGTATTTGTGATGGAGTTTCTACTTTCCCAGTGTTTTGGGGTAAGAAGTAATTGAGGGCATATACTCCAAGAGTAATGTTCACACATTTTTTTATTGCAGCCCATACTTAGAAATGTATTTTACATTGTCACTTACTCAAACCTAATCAAAAGTTTCAGGAAACAGTGGTTTCTCTTACTACATGTGTTGTAGTCCGATATTTTATATCCTATTCCATTTCATTTTTTACAAAGCTGTTTCTGATCCATTAATGAGTCATCAGCAATATGAGAGACACAGGAAATCATTATTAGATCACTGGATCCATTCTTGATATATAAATACTACTATTAGGAATGTGGTGAATTGAATTGTAAACAGGCTTCCATCTAACTAGGTGTTTGCTCAAGCATGCTTATTTTAGACTAAATAGCATTTGTTTTTCCTTAGGCCAAATGAGAAGTCTAAGTCTGATATTACAAATCAGTCAAGGTGGTTTACTTTTGCATACTTTATTCCAAATTTAGTTATTTTAACACATTGTTTCACAAATCTCCTCATTCCTCACCACACTGCATTTTAAGTAATCACTAACAGATGATAGTTACTTATATTTATTTGTGTAATAATGTGCTTATTTAGGATTAGTTACTCGTAAAATCATGCTTGTCTCCCAAATCACTACTTCTGGTTGCCACAATAGTTACTTTTTATTCTGCTTTAGAGTTTTATGTGTACCCAGATAAGCTAGAAGACAAACAGTAAACCAGTGCTGTAATTATGTTGTAGTTATGAGAACCTAACCTCGAACTGGCTTTTGTAAAAAAACAGTTTTTTTAGTTCACTTGTGGAAAACAGACAACAGTAAAACTCTCTGTGGTTTAAAAACGTAACACTCTGTAGTCAATTTACTATACTTTTGTGTTTGTGTGCATAGCATTAAAGCTTTGTTAAATCTAGTCTTCACCATCATGTGTAGGCTGAGTGGTTAAACGTAATTCTCAGTTGACTGTTAGTTGGTTGGAATGCTAGTCACTGAATTGTCACGGAATAGCTGTTTTAAAGATAGGAAATTGGTACAATCCCTTGGATAGAAAAGTTTAAAAATTGTGGTTCGTTTGTTCCACAGATATTTTATTACTTATTATAGGTCAGGTGTTAAATCCTGACACAATTAGGAAGTGGCAGATAGACCTTACCCTTAGGGAGCTTACAGTCTGGTGGGGAAGACGAAACCAGAGCAACAACATTAGCAAAAGCTCACAAAGTGTGTAATCCAAGAGTGATAGGAAAAGTACCTGTTGGAGCAGGTAGTAGGGACTGTGTCCTGGTTTTAGAACATTTAAGGAGGTCTTTCTAGATAAAGAGATTTTTAAAGCAGGGATTTAAAAGATGAGTCCAAGCTAGCCAAACAAAGATTGGAAGGATGAATGTTAATTAATACCTTTATTTCCCTTTAAAAATGAGTTTACAGTTCTATAGAATGAAATGAAACCATTTTTAAAGATCTCAGAAGTGATATGAAGTTGTATTTAAATCCTTTTGACTTTTAAAAATATTACCATAAGAGTACCCATAATTCTTTCCAGCAGCAGAATTAAGAATCCTTTCTATCTCATTTTGGACTGTGATAATTATTTGTTTAAAATATGGCTTAGCGACAATAATGGAATCACCCTCCCTACAATTAGAAACATAATCTTCAGTTTCCCTTGTTGATCCAGGCTGTCAAAATACTATTTCTAATGCCTTCTTGAGATGGCTATATCAAAATGATTCACTCTTTTATTGTTGTCTGAAGTTTAAATAAGACTTTCTCTTCTACAGATAAGATCCTCGACCCTGGTTTTCCATTGTTCAAAGGACAGTCAAAGCTTTATCAATAGTATCAGTTTACAGTGATATTATCTCCTTAGTTCAGTGCCTAGTGGTGACATATTTTTGTTAAAGAACCAGTATATTCTGATGAGATCTCTTTTTACAGAAAAGTTTGAATGAGGTCTTTTTAAAAAGGGCTTTTACCAAAGCATTGAAGTCTGAGATTTCATAATATTTTTACTTTAAATTGAAGAAATTTTGAAATAGAATTCCTGGTAGTTAGTTAACATATAACTTGGGTTAGGATATGTAATCTGAGGGACTTCAGTATCAAAACTGGCAAAATATATATGGCAGATTGATGCTTTCTTTTGATTTGGTGGTATCTACATCAACACATTTAACCGTATGGAGGTTGCATGACTCATTCCTGTCTCTTCTGATTTTTCAGCATGACCACGCTTGTCTTGTCTTTTCCTCATCACTGTACAAATGTCGTTCCTAGTAAAAAACACTGTGTCCTCCAAACTGTCACCCATCAGTGGGTAAGAAGATGAGTCAGAATGATTCGGTCCTGGAGTGGGAATCTTTTTTGTACTATTCATTGTCTGGCAAGGTCCTTGATAATGCTTTTAAGCAAACATCCTGCCCCAGGGTTTAAGAAGGATCTAATTTGGTAATAGGAGAAAAGGAACTAGTTTCATAAATATCTTTCCAGACCTAATATTGTTGGCTACAAACTGGATTATTTTTTACTTAGTGTTTTCTTAAAACTTTATGCTTTGCTTAAGGTACCACTTAAAAAAAAATTCCACATAGAACTTTTAGTTAGAAAGATACGCAAAATGTCTCTTCTTTTTGCCTCGATATCACTCTTTGGAAGCAAATGATTTAAGGAACAAATTAGCTGTTTGTAAAATGTTATGTAAAAGTATCTCTGATAATTGGTGACAAGCACACTGTTCAACAATAGAGGAATTCTTACATAAATTAAAATACTGTACTATTTCTATGTGTCTATCTGCTTATATTTTCCTTTATCCATTAATATATCTTTTTTCTGATGCATGTCAATGTAAATTGCAGCCATTTTTGTAGCTTCCCCTAAATACACCAATATGCGTATCATTATCTAGAGTTCAGTATTTGTTTAAATATTTTGTCTTTTAATGTGAAATGTGTACAAATCTTATGTGTACATTCACTGAGTTTTGACAGATGCAAACACCTGTGTAACTCAAACCCTTATGGAAAGTCTTGATAACCTCAGAAAGTTCCCTCATGCCCGGCCTCTCCATTCCTGTCCTCCCTTCCCGGGGAGACAAACACCATTCTGACGTTTTTCCCCACTGTAGATTGAGTTGCCTGTTTTAGAAGTTCATGTAAATGGAATCCTACAGAGTTTACTCTTTTTCTGTAAGACTGCCTTTACTCAGCATATTTTGATGTTGTAGCATGCATCAGTAGTGTTTTACTGCTGAATAGTATTTCACTGTACGAATGTGCTATAGTTGGTTTTATCTCTTCTCCTGTTGTCAGACCCTTAGGCTGTTTCCAGTTTGAGCTATTATGAACATTCTTGTAACATTGGCAAACGTAGATTTTTTTTCTCTTGGGCCAATATCTAGTATTAGAGTTGCTGGGCCTTAGGGTAGGTAAATGTTCAGTTTTATAAGAAACTGCAAGACCTTTTCCCAAATTGGGTATGCAATTTTACATTCCCATCAACAACGTTTCAGAGTTCCAGTTGTTCCATGTCTTCCCAGCTTTCTCGCATGTTCTCAAATGTTTTAATTTTAACCAATCTATTGGAATGTATGGCAGTTCATTGTGGTTTTGTTTTGCATTTCCCTGAAATCTGGTGTTCAAGACTTTTTCATGTGTTTGCCATTTATATATCTTTTATGAAGTTCTACCCTCCTTTTTTTTTATTGGGCAAAGTTCCCATTTATTGGGTTTATCTCTTCATTATTGAGTTTTTGGAATACTTTAGAGAGCCTGCATGTTAATCCTTTGTCAGATAAATGTTGTGCTGATTCATTTACTTAATAGGGTCCTTCAAACAGAAGTTTCAAATTTAACTAAATTTATTTTATTTATATATTTATTTTATGGTTATTGCTTTCTGTGACCTATGACCTGGATAAGAACTTTCACCTATTCCCAAGTCACAAAGACACTTATTTCTTACTGAAAGCTTTATAGTTTTAGCTTTTACATTTAGGTTTGTTACTAATCTTATGTTCACTTTTGTCTTATCTGTGAGCTTAGATTGAGGTTTATTTTTTTTCATATGAATATCCTGTTTTCCTAGCACCATTTGTGAAAAGACCTTCCTTTTTCTTTCGTATTGCTTTTTCAACATTATCAAAAATCAGATGTTTGTTTAAGTTGGGGTCTCTACCAGACTTTTCATTCTGTCTCATTGATCTATTTGTCCATTTTTATGCCAGTATTACATGGCCTGGTCACTGTAGCTTTGTAGTTAGTCTTGAAGTTGATAGTGAACTCCAGCATGGCTCATCTGTTTCCAGATTGCTTTGTACCTACTAGGTCTGTTACACTTTTATTGAACTTTTAGGATCAGCTTGTCAGTTTCTACAAGAGTGTGCTGAGATTCCGATTGTGATTAGGCTGAATCTGTACATCAATTTGGGGAAAATTGACATCTTAACAATAGTGAGTCTTCCAATTCTTTATTTGCTCTCAGCAGTTTTTGGCATTTTTAGTGTGGAGTCTTTCGTGACATTTGTTTTTCCTGAAATTTTTTTTTAATGTATATTGATGCTATCATAATGGATATTGAAAATTTTTGTTTTTTAATTGTCTGCTGTTAATATGGTCAATTTGTATATTAACCTTGTATCCTATGACCTAGAACTCAATTATTATTTCTAGTAGCTCTTTTATAGATTCTTTAGGATTTTTGTTAAAAAATAATATTATCTGCAAATAGAGACAATTATGCCTTGTATTTCTTTTTCTTGACAGTGGTGAGCAAAAGTGGCAGAGTAGACATCTTTGCCTCATTTCAGCTCTTAGGGGGAAAATGTTCAATATTTCACCATTAAGTAAGATGTTAGCATTAAGTTTTTCATAGCTGTCCTTTATCAGATTGAGGAAGTTCTCTTTTAATCCTAGTTTGTTGAGTGTTTTTATTGTGAAAGGGTGTTAAATTTTATCAAATGCCTTTTCTGCATATGTTGAGATGATCCTATGGGTTTTCTCCTTTATTCATTTAATATGTTGTTTTATATTGATTTTCAAAAGTTTTAAATCAACTTTGCATTCTTGGGATAAACCCTACTTGGTCATGATGTGTATTATCCTTTTTATATATTGCTAGATTTTATGTGCTAATATTTTGTAAAAGATTTTTGCATCTGAGTTTATGAGAAATATTGGTCAGGAATTTTCTTTTTTGTTATGTCTTTGTCAGGCTTTGGCATTAGAATTATGCTGTGTCCCGTCCCCATCCCGTCCCCCCCGCCCTCCAAGAGAGTTTGGAAGAGTTCATTTCTCTATTTTCTGAATGAGTTTTTGGAGAATTGGCATCAATTTTCTTTAAATACTTGATAGACTATCCACAATGAAACCAGCTAGACCAGTTAAACTTTTGTTAATGAATTTAATTCCTTTAATAGGTATAGGGCTAAGAGACTTTTCTCTTTATTTGTCAGCTTTGGTCAGTCTTATCTTTCAAGGAATTTGTTCGTTTTATCTGTGTTGGCAAATTTGTTTGCATAAAGTTGTTTATAATACTGTTTTATTATTGTTATATTGTCTATAAGAGCTGTTGAGGTGAACTCTATTATTTTTCATACTGGTAATTTGTGTTTTCCTCTGATTAGCCTAGTGAGGGACTTTATCAATTCTGTTGATCTTTTCAAAGAACCAACTCTTGGCTTTGTTAATTTTCTCTAGTGTTTGTTTTTCATTTCACTGACATCTGTTCTTATCTTCCTTCGACTTATTTTGAGTTTACTATATTTGTTATTTATTGCTGTGCATGCAACTACCCCAAAATGTAGCGGCTTAAAATAACAAACACTGGGGGCCGGTCCCATGACCCAGTGGTTAAGTTCTCATGCTCCGCTGCAGTGGCCCAGGGTTTCGCCAGTTTGGATTCTGGGTGTGGACATGGCACCGCTCATCAGGCCATGTTGAGGTGGCATCCCACATGCCACAACTAGAAGGACCTGCAACTAAGATATACAATATGTACCAGGGGGTATTTGGGAAGATAAAACAGGAAAAAAACAAAAAAGATTGGCAACAGTTGTTAGCTCAGGTGCCAATCCTTAAAAAAATAAACAAAAACAAACATTTCTTATTTCACAGTTTCTGTGGGTCGGGATTCCAGGTGTGGGTTAGGAATGTGGGCTGTGTTCTCTGCCTCAAGGTCTTTCATTTGGTTGCAGTCAAGATGTGGGCTGGGGCTGTGGTCTTATCTGAAGACAGTTGAAGGAGGAGTTGCTTCCAAACTTGATCATATAATTGTTAGCAGGGTTTCGTTCCTCACAGGGTGTTGGACTGAGATCTCCCTCAGTTCTATAGGGCAGCTCACAGCGTGACAATTGACTACTATCAGAGCGAACAAATGAGAGAGCAAGAGAGGGTAAGCAGGTGGAATCCAGAGTCTTGAAAATCGAGTTTCGGAAGTGTTAACTTGTTAACTTTTGTTGGGTTCTGTTTGTTAGAAGGAAGACAGTAGGTCCAGCCCCTACTCAAGGGGAGAGGATTACACAAGGGCATATGTCCTGGGATATTGGGATCATTGGGAGCCGTCCTAGAAGCTGCCTTCCACGTTTAGTTTGTTTCTCGTTTTCCAGCTTCTTAAGGTGAAAACTGAGGTAATTAGTTTTAGACTTTTCTAATCTGAGTTTAAAAGTATAAATTTCCTTCTAATCACCGCTTTAGCTGCATCCTGCAAATTTTAAGGTGTGTATTTTCATTATCATTCAATTTGAAATATTTTCCAATTTCCTTTGTGGTTTCTTTCTTGATCTGTGGATTGTTTAGCAGTGTGGTTTTTAATTTCTAAATTCATGGAGTATGCTGGATATCTTATTGTTGATTACTAATTTAATTCTATTGTGATCAGAGCACATACTCTGTATAATTTCACTCCTGTTAAATTTACTGAGACTTGTGTTTTGGCCCAGATTTACTCTATTTTGGTGAAATCTCTTGAAAAGAACATGTATTCTGTAATTGTTGATTGTAATGTTCTGTAATATCAGTTAAATCAAGGTAGTTGATGGTGTTGTTTAGATCTCTTATGTCTTTTTTATATCTTATATCTCTTATATTTTATATTTTCATGTATATATGTTTCTTATTTCTTATATTGATTTGCTTTCAACCTATCTGTGTCTTTATATTTAAAGTATGTCTATTATAGAGAGTATATATTTGGGTGTTAGTTTTTTACTCATTCTGACATCTGTTTGTTTCATTTAATCTAACCCATTAATTAACAATAATACTTCCAATTCCAATTCCAATTTAGGGTTTTTTCTAAACTCTTTAAATATTATGTCTGTACATTATTTCTTCCGTACCTAGACTTCTGGTTCTCAAGGACCAAGGGGATTATAGAATCAGAATATCTCGTAATTACTCGTTTGCTTTATCCTATAGTATGCACAAATAGTCTTGGAATAATAATACAGACACCAACATAATTACTGAAAACAGTTAAAAAATATTTTGCATATACTGTCCTTATTTTTGCTCCATTACTCTTGCTCCATTGTCAGAGGATGTAGCCGTTACATACTTTCTCTCATAAATTTCGTTTTGTTTTAGTTCTGCAAGTATACGTGTGGTAGGTGGTCCCCAAGGTGGGTACCATAAATTCTCTTCCTTCATGTGCCTTATACTACACCTCTTATCAAAAGGTGGAGCCTCTTTCCCGCCCCTTGTATCTGAATTGATCTTGTGATTTGCTAGGATGAATGGAATGTGGCAGAAGTTATGCTGTGTAATGTCTGAGCCTTCAGAGATCTGCAATTTTCATTTTCATGCATTGGGACTCTCCGTCTTGGAATCCAGCCACCATGCTTTGAGAAAGACTGTGGAGCGAGAAGTAAGGCTGGTCAGCAGCCCCCACTGAAGCTCTCAGCCAGTACCTGCTGCCAGCTGAGTGAGTGAAACCACCTTGGATGTTCCATCCAGATGACTGAACTTAGTTAACGCACAGCGTCACCAGAAATATAAGTGGTTGTTATTTTAAGCCACTGAATTTTGGAATAGTTTGTTATATAGCAGTAGATACCTGGAATCATTATTTATAGCTATAGCTCTATATCTATTTTTTTGTAAATGTTCACCACTATTCCTCATTTTGATTTCTCTACTTATTTTGGTGGTCCCTCATTAGTTCTCTAGGGTTTACTCAGGCTGATGTCCTGGAAACAGTATTCCCTGAAAACTTTTTAATGTCAGTAACAGTTGTTGCCTTTTTCTTGGAAGTCACTTGGCTGGATGTAAAATCTTTGGTTCTTGTTTTCTTTCCCGTATTTAAAAAGTTATTCCATTTTGTTTTGGTCAAAACTATTAATGTTGAAAGTCTGATGGAAATTTGATTTTCTTTCCCTTGGTCTTTTTTCCCGGATGTCGGAAGGATGTTTTTCCTTTTTCATTAATGTCCATGTATTCTACTAGAGTATATCTTGTTGTTAGCCCCTCCAAGTTGATTTTCTCAGGTATGTGATAAGCTTTTCCTTTACATAGTTTCAGCTCTTTTATTTTAGAAAAGTTTTCCTGAATTATACTTTTTAGTATTTATTCTTTTTCCTTGCTTTTATGTATTTTGGAACTTTGGCTGTCTTCTAAATTTGTCACTTGCTCTTTTTTGTGTGTATGGTAAAATATACATAACATAAACCTTACCATTTTAACTTTTTTTTTTTTTTTTTTTTTTGCTGAGGAAGATTCACCCTGAGTTAACATCTGTGCCATCTTCCTCTACTTTTTTGTATGTCAGTCTCTGCCACAGCATGGCCACTGATGAGTGGTATAGGTCTACACCCGGGAACTGAACCTGGGCTGCTGAAGTGGCCTGGGCTGCCAAACTTAACCACTGGGTCGTAGGGCCAACCCCCATTTTAACCATTATTAAGTATACAGTTGAAAGGCATTAAGTACATTCACAGTGTTGTACAGCTATTAGCACTGTCCATTTGCAAAACTTTTTCATCACCCTAAACAGACACTCTGTACCCATTTAAACAATTACTACCCATTTCCACCTCACCCTAGCCCCTAATAATTGTGACTTACTCTTGAATCCTTTTTAAAAAATATATTTTCATTTCTTTTTGTTTTTTAAAAAACTTCCTTCTTTTACCTTCTGTTTCTCTTAAGGCAGGAGTTGGGAAACTCTCTGTGAGTGTCCAGTTGGTAAATATTTTAGGCTTTGTGCTCTCTATGGTCTCTTTTTCAACTCAGCTCTGCTTTTGTGCGGTAAAGTATCCAATACATAAATTAATAGGTGTGGTTGTGTTCCAGTAAAACTTTATTTATAAGAGCAGGTGGTGGCCAGATTTGGCATGTGGGTTGTGGTTTGCTGATCCCTGACATGAGGCATTATCTGTGGGCTTTTTTTCACTTTTGTTTTACTTATTATTTAATCTTTATTTCTGATATGAATTTTTTAAAATTTTGAATTATTTCCTGCATTCTATCATCTTATATCTAATTCAGATTCATGCTGTTCTTTCATATCTTGCATCGTTTTCATAGTTTTTAAGCTAGTATTGAAATAGTACATCATAATTTTGTCTGTTTTCTGGGGATTTTCTTCTGTATTCTTTGTCCATAGGGATATTATTCTGCTCAAATTCTTCTTACAGCTTTGCTTGGGATTTGACCTTAAATTTTTTTCTTTTGCTTATTTTTACAGAAATTAACTGATAAGTAATTTCAAGGCTAGCAATAGAGGCCTGAGATTTCCAGGATGACTCCCTTTGGTCTTTCTTTCCATTTGGTGGACGTGCAGCTCTGCCCTAGAATAGATGGAGTCTCGGTAAGGTTTGCAAGATCACCTCCTGCAGGAGTAGCTTTTCAGTGATGAAACATCACCATTTTATATCTCAGTTTATATAGCCTACGTGCCGCTTTCTGGGGAGCCTTAACCGGAGACATGCTGCTAGGGGCATTTTATAGTTAACAGGTCTTCCTCATAGTCTGTTTACATGAAGTGTTTTTGACAAGAAACCAGCCATGGAAACCATAGTCTAGTCACCTGCCTTTTCTCTCCCCTGGGGCGTCCTCTTCCTTGCCAAGGAACTGAAAAGATCACAAGCTAGGTGTTCCTTCCTTCCAGAACTGAAGTGATTCTTTGGCAGTTAAAAGGCCAAAGAAACGTACCTGGGGAATAGAAGGCATATCATCAAGGGCCAAGTTGTGAGCATAAACGTGTTAAAAAATAAGATCTTAAGCTTAGAGCCCAGGAGGAAAAAAGTAATCAAGGAATGTAAATGATGCTAAGAAAATGTTTTATTGCAGTGGTAGTTTTGGAAAGGAATAAACGTCATCATGAGTCTTGTGATGAAATGTGGGTGAAAACATTAGAGTAGTTTATTCTTAAGTTTATTTAATAGCCTCCTTTTGCTTCATGGACAAAGAAATCTTTTGGGTGGTTGACTGAAATATGCGGTAGATACAGGTGAAGAGACAAGTGTCTCTTAATTCATATTTTTCCCTTATGTCAGGGTCCTGGAAGCTACTTTGGCTTATGTTTATTCTCCTGACAAAAATGCCCAGAAAGGTGGGACGTGGCCTTGACGCTGGGGGAGTGCATGCCTTGTATCATCAGTGGGGACTCCTAATAAGACTTGAGGAGGGTGAGTTTTTTGGGGATTTCTACTAAAGCCTGGGTGCTCAGGCTAACGTTTGAGGGCCCCTTTCTAAACATCATTTGAGTGCAAGTACTTGAGGAAAGTTCGGAGTGTTTGGTTTTGGTTTGCCCACTGGGTTTTCCTTTTCAGGCTTCATCAGGTGTCCAAGACTGCTTCTCCCTGCCCTGAGCTGCTGGGTGCTTTGTCAAGTGGAAACTTGTTTTGCCTGTCGGTTCAGGTGCTTCTGTATAGAATTAAAGCAGTGTGAGCTTAAACCCTTTTTTCTTTTCTGAGGCTGTGTTTTTGGAGTGTGTCAGCTCCCTATTCTGTTTAGACTAGTGAATTTTTTTTTTTTAGTTGTAGAAAAAGGGGAAATAAAGTGATGTGAAGTTTCCTTTCCCTTTTGCCTTTTCGCTGTAACACAAATTCAACTCATGGTTGGTGGCAGCTGTTTGTTGGTTTGGTTTTTTGGACTTGCAACTTTTTTCTTCTGTAGTAGAGTAAAAAAAAAAAAGTGAAGAGGCATTTGGTGGTTAGCAGATGATTTTTATTAACTACAAACTGAAAAAAACTTGTTTTAATTTACTGATTGACCAAAAGTCCTTAAAGCTAAAGTCCCTGTATCATCAGGTATAGTTTAAAAATAGCCTAAAGCTCCTGATGCTCAGCTAATGCCTAGATAGAATGCTTTTGAAAAGCTGGGATGTGTTCGTGTATAACTAGACACTGAACAGATCCGATGCCTTCATTCTGTTAGATTCACCAGCCATGGAAACCATTTTGACAGTCTCATCCATCTTATTAATCCGATGTGCAGTGCTCCATTTCCAAAAGCTCAGGCTGTTCTCATGGTGACTGCAGAAGTTTGTGTTTTTGGAAAGAAATGACATGGAATTACAGTTTAATGAATATGTTTTAGCTACTTTTTTCTAATGTCTTGAGGAGAGATGCCAAGCTACGCTTTTCATCTTTGCAGGAAAATGTCCTTATTTGGGAAAAAACCCTTTTGGACTAATTTAAAAACTTATAGCAAACTATCAAAAACTTGGTTGCCTCTCTCCCCCCAAAAAATCCACAAATATTTAGCAGCAGGAAAGTGTCACTGATACCCTATTGGAATTTGATGAAAGCAGACAATTCGAGGTATGTAGTTAGAGCAGTTCAATATGTAATTCAGTGAATTGTTCATAGTATGTGCTCTATAAATGTTTGAGCAAGTGAACTTTGTAAGTTGACACTTCTAATTTCTGATCTTCTGACTTTCTTAAATGTGTAAATAATAATCCATGTATATTAGTCCAGTCCTTTGTCATCAAAGTGCTTTCACTGCTCTGTTGGCATATATATGAAGGAACTTAGTTTTGATATTGTTACTAGACAGTATAAAAACTAATAAAAAATAGCAACAACTGCCTTTGAGTGGTTTTTGTGCTTTCCCAATGTAATTTTATTTAATCCTTACAGCAACCATATGAGGAAAGTTTCAGGTCTGTTTTACAAATGAAGAAACTGAGACTCAGAGTGTAATGTGTTGTCCAAAGTCACATAGCTGTCAAGTGATAGAGCCAGATTTAAACCCATATCAGGCTGTCCGAAAATCATTTGGCCCATGCTATTCAAGTAGAAAGTTGATAGCGAAGAGAAATAAATTCTTCTGAGTCATTTTATATATATATATTTTTTGAGGAAGATTGGCTCTGAACTAACATCTGCTACCAATCCTCCCCTTTTTGCTTGAGGAAGATTGTCCCTGAGCTAACATCCTTGCCCATCTTCCTCCATTTTGTATGTGGGACTTCTCCACAGCATGGCTTGATAAGCGGTGTAGGTCTGTTCCTGGATCTGAACCTTCGAACCCTGAGCTGCCAAAGTGGAGTGTGCACACTTAACCACTACACCACTGGGCCGGCCCCAGTCATTTTATAATTTGACAATTGTGATTGCTTTCTCAAATTTGTTTTCTGAAAATAAAAGTTATGGTACAGGGGGCCGATCCTGTGGCCAAGTGGTTAAGTTTGTGTGCTCTCCTTCGGCGGCCCAGGGTTTCGCCAGTTCAGATCCTGGGTGTGGCCACAGCACTGCTCAACAAGCCATACTGAGGCAGCATCCCACATGCCACAACTAGAAGGATCCACAACTGAAAATACTCAACTATGTACTGGGGGGCTTTGGGGAGAAACAGGAAAAATAAAATATTTAAAAAAAGTAATTGTAGAAATTTTGGAAAGTGCAATAAAAAGTGATCCATCATCTCACTGCCCCAGGGCAGTCACTGTGGTCATTTTGGCATATTCCCCCCAGCTTTTTTCCTAGGTATTTAAAATAAAGCAAAACTGCATATAAATGCTTTCTTAAAACATTGTGACCAGGATGTGATTGAGACCATGCTTTTAGTAAGTGGGGTATTGGAACATTCACAGTTATTAAGATTTTGGACTTTCTGATCTTTTGATCAGTCACTTCATAAACATAAAAAAGTGTGATTGGAAGTAATCTTTGAAGAACCTCATAATTAAATGGAAGAAGGCCATTTTAGGAGCTCCTTTCTTTAAAAGACTACTTGAAATTGTTAGAAAATCTTGAAGATAAGCTGCTATATGTTTTGATTCATGGAAGCAGTTAAGAAAAAAACTCATTTTGACAGTCAAGAAAACCTAAAACAATTTTAAAATAGTTAATGCCCCTTAACTAACACTTAAAAATAGTTAAGATGGTAAATTTTGTGTTTAAGTTATTTTACCACAATTAAAAATTTTTAAACGGGGGTATCCATTATAGTGGGCATTTTGATCTCTCTGTTGTCCTAGGGAGAACTCATTTCTTAATATTACCAACGTGAAATATGGGAAATAGCATATTCAGTAGAGTGAATCTTAGTGATATGTTGAGGATACCCTTTTGTCCCTTCCGTACATTCACATTTCTGAGAGTAAATGTGGTCCTTCTTTGACAATATGAAACTAAGTATTAATGAAGTGTTTGTGGAAATTCAAAAGACCTACATGCAACTTGCTTAGTTACCAGTCACTGGGACAATTCTGTAGTGTGTTTCCCCCTTTGGACAGTTTCTCAGGAATCTGGCCTGAGCCGAAAGGTTTTGCAGTGGTTCAGTAACAACGCACTAAATCTAGGTGCTATAAGGAGCAAGATGATGAAACTGGCATTATTTTGTGCCCTTGAGGAAGTTTATAGTCAAAATGCAGTGGGTATCAAAATGTTTGATCTCAGGACTCTTACACTCTTAAAAATAATTGAAAGAGCTTTTGTTTATGTGGATTATGTCTATGGAGATTTATTATATTAGGAATTAAAACTGAGAAATTAAAAAAATAATAAACTCTATTATGTGTTAGAGTAAATCACACTTTTAATGAAAAGTAACTATTTTCCAAAACAAAGATTAATGAGAAGAGAGATATTAATTTACACTTTGCAAGTCACTTTAATGTCTAACTTAATAGAAGATAGATCTGTTTCTTCATGCCATTTGTTTTTCTTTATGATTTGGATTGAAGTATGTGAAGAAAATCCTACTTTAAACAGGTATGTAGTTAGAAAAAGAAGGAATATTTTAATAGCATTTTCAAATAATCTTAGACTTTTTTCTTTAATACTACGCCCAAACTTGATAAATAGTAGTTTCGTAAAGGTTAGTTGCAATGTGAAATCTGAAGCCATGTCAATAAATTTTTCATGCTCTGCTATGTTAAAATCCATTGGTATATCTTGCATGAATGGATCTTACCCTCTACATGTTTTGGTCATTTGAAAAATAGTTCACTGAGCTGTGCATATCTTCCAAATGTTGACACATTTCACTTTATAAATAAATATTAAGCACATTTGTTAATGTCACCACCAACCTCATCAGAAAAGTATTTTAAGTATTGGGAAACTGTTAAGCCCACGGTGGCAGATGTAAGTTTTACAAAACTTGCGTTTTTGCCTGAAAGCTCAAATTTTATCATTGGGAACAAATACTGTCTGTTTTCCTTGAAGTGACAAACTCATTTTGATCATTCTCGAGAAAATGTCTGTCAAATACACAGGTCAAACTGAGCTCACATGGTTGCATAAGTGCTATCCTGCAAGACGACCGTACTTTGCTGTGTAGTGGAGGTGCTTAATGAGTATTTCTCATTTTGTCACAAGTATATCAAAAAGATACGTACTCAAGGATTGGAATTTAAAAAAATTAATAGTATTTACATTTTCATGAAGGACATTCTTGAGTGAAACTGGCAGCTTTTTTTTCTTAAACTGTGAGGGCCTGGTGGTGAAGAATAAAATGACTAATAGTGCAGCTTGGTGCCGCCATCTTGGTTTATGCCAAGATTCACCATTGCTTTTGTATCATACATCAAAAGCACCAAGAGGACATTTTCCAAATGACCAACACATGATGTCATAAAATCATGCACTATTACTGTCTTGACAGTGAAAAAACCAAAATCATCATAGTATTATCTCGTGAATAGTTTTTACTTCTCAGACCCCCAGAAAGGGTCTCAGGGACCATCAGGGGTCAGGGACTGCACTTTAAAAGCTACCGAGCTAATACAAGTGGTTCTTAATTTTGTTTACACTCTTTTGAGAATCTGATGAAAAGTATGGAGATTCTCCCCAGAAAGATATACTTAAAGAACAAATTTTATGTAATTTTCAGATGATCACCATCTTCCAGAAGCATTAGAGCTATGGTTCTCAAACTTTCAAACTTTACACCAGAGTCACCTGGAGGCCTTGTTAAAACAGATTGCTAGGCCACACTCCCCAGATTTCTCATTCACTTGGTCTGGAATAGAGTCTGAGAATTTGCAATTTTTTTTTTTTAAGATTGGCACCTGAGCTGACAACTGTTGCCAATCTTTTTTTTTTTTTTTCAGCTTTTTCTCCCCAAATCCCCCCAGTACACAGTTGTATATTTTTTAGTTGTGGGTCTTTCTAGTTGTGCTATGTGGGGCACCGCCTCAACGTGGTCTGACAAATGGTGCCATGTCCGTGCCCAGGATCCGAACCAGGGAAACCCTGGGCCTCCGAAGCAGAGTGCGTGAACTTAACCACTCAGCCACGGGACGGGTCCCATGAGAATCTGCATTTTAACAAGTCTCAGGTAGTGCTGATACCGATGCTCATCTTGAGAGCATGGTTCTTGACCCTAGACCAGTTAAATCGTAGGAATAGGGGTAGGACTTTGTGTTTTTTTGAACTGTTCTGGAGATTCTCACATGCAGGCAGGGTTGAGAATCGTTGCTCAGGTTAAGACTCCCAAGTCTAGTGAGATTAAGAACATGTAGTATTGGTACAGCCTTTTAGTATTTAGGAAGTATTTTGACAGTTGTTACTCATTTACTCCTTATCAGCCTGTAAGGTAGTTATTATTTCTGAGGAAAACTGGCTTGAGATTTGTGAAATTATAGAGTTATAGGAGCTCTGGGCTTTGAGTCTGAAATGAACAAAAAGGGCAATTGCTAAAAGTTCTTAAGACAGTGGTCTACATATATTTTTAGAGAGTTTTTACATATATATATGCAAAACATATATATGTATGTTACTAAATTTGCTTTACTAAAACATTCTACTAATTTGTATTGCTACCATGCCCTTGACAGCACTAGTCATTTTCATACTTTCTTTTTTGAAATATAAGATATGCACAGAAGCGTGCACAAATCATAGTGTATAATGAGGTGAATTTTCACGAAGTGAATGTACCTGGTTACCTAGCACCCAGATCCAGAATCAGGTCATTACCAGGGATCCGGAAGCCCCTGTCTTGTGTCCTTTGAGTCACCACCCCTCTACCACCCAGAGATTAATTTTTCTGTTTTTGAACTTAGTATAAATGGTGTTATGTAGTATATGCTATTTTCTGTGAGATTCATCCATCTTGTATAGTTGTAGATTGTTCATTTTCATTGTTATATAGAATTCCATTGTGTGCATATACCACTTCTTATCCATTCTACGGTTGATGAACCTTTGGGTAGTTTCCATATGTTGGCTGTTATGAATAGTGCCCCTGTGAGCATTTGTGTACATGTGTCCAAATATAATTTAAAACATATTTCTTAGCTTTTTGATTTAAAAAAACCAGTATTCACGTTTTAATGTGCTTTTCTTTGATTATATCTGGAATAACTGATTTTATTTATTTATTTATTTATTTTGGTGAGGAAGATTGTCCCTGAGCTAACATCTTGCCAATCCTCCTCGATTTTGTATGTGGAATGCCACCACAGCATGGCTTGATGAGTGGTAGTAGATCCGTGCCTGGGGATCTGAACCAGTGAACCCTGGGTTGCCAAAGCAGAGCACACAAACTTAACCACTATGTCACTGGGCTGGCCCCTTCTCTTTGTGATTTTTATGGCAGAAAGTTAGTTGATGCTATGTTGTTGTCTCTTTCCGCATCTTTATTACATCTCTCTGTTTGAACCATTCTGACTTAACTGCTTATTCTTTAGGTCTTATTAGGGAGGCTTTCCTATCTCAGGCTTGCTGTGTACTCTTTGTAATCCATACATTGTAATTGTTTGTTAGAATGTTTATTGTTCGGTGTTCCTTGAGACAGCAGTAGGTTTTTACTGAGTTAATTCATGATACGTAGATACACACAAACTACTGCATTCCTTTTTCATCCGGCTGAAGTCTTCTCCCCAGAGTACTTTCAGCTGGGATGTTTTTGTGTTCAGCTTTGAGATTTTACATATCTGAGATTACTTTAATTTTGGTCTTACATGTAAATACAAAGTTAGCTAGATATGGAATTAAGCATCCAAATGGTTTTCCTTAAAGTTGAGGTTGACTTTAGTCTGAAATCAGCTGATTCCTGTTATTTTTAGATGATCTGTGTTTTCTTCTGAAGGATTTAGAATTTTCATAGCCTTTGATACTGCTAGACTTCACTCTAATGTGTGTGTCCATTCTGTTTGGCACTTCGTGAACTCTTATTACCTGAAATTTTACACTTTCCTTTAGTTAGGAAAAGTCCTGTCATTATTTCTATGTCTGTTTCCTCTCTTCCTATCTTCTGTTTCTACTATCTCTTCTCATTCTCTCCTTCTGTGTACCCGTTTCAGATGCTTTTTGGAAGAGTTCTTCAACCTGATTTTCTCAGGAATTTATTATTTCTTTCTGTTTCTATGCAATCAATTCATTGTTGCAAAATCACTCCTTTTATATTTTTCATGACAATATTTCCAGTTTTACTTGGTAGATTTTTGTTCTCATGTCATGTTTTCCATGTTCTGCATTTTTTCTGTAGCACCATTTAATTTGCCAATTTTAAATGTCTGTTTTTGGTCTATTAATTCTGCTTTCATTTTGTTCTTTCATGATGCTTGCACTCCTCAGGCATCTCATTATTTTCCGCTGTGAGCTTATATTCCCTTGGAACTAACAGCTGTTTGGGCCAATACTGTGTTTGTGTGGGAGGATGGGTTTTGATGGGGGTTGGATTTAGGGGAGGTAAAAGCCTGTGTTCTAGGTTTTGGTCCTCTGAGTGGTTTGAGGCAAATAGGGACGTGTCTGAGGGTAGAGAGGCTCCAGTTGGTGATTTTGGGTCAGCTACACCCTAGTTGCTCAGGGTTTCTCTGGCCCGTCTCTTTTCTAAGTGCTGTCCCCTTCGTCGTAGTTACCTAACTGGGAGTTCCCTGGTACTTTGCTTCCAACCCCAGGCAAGTTCCTATGTTTTATCGTGCTGTTGCCCCTCTTTGTGGTGGAGCTGTGCTGGAGATGCTGCGTTCATATTCTGCAGTAGCGTGGGGGACAGTGTGACAATGTTGAGGAGTGAAAAGGACACAATTAGGACACTTTCTTCTGGGCTCTCCACTGTCCAGGATACCTGATCTTCTGCTCCCCAGCTAATGTTTCTTCTTAGAGCGGCACTCAGCCATTTGTTTTTCTTCCCCAAGGAGGAATGATTACTTGCAGTGTTTTGTTCAGTTCTTTTTAGCTGGAATCTGGGATTCGTCTCTTACCCTTTTGCTTCTGGTGATTTCCTGATGCGTTTGGGGAAGGCACACCTTCTTGACTGTACTTTAAATTAAATACTTTATTTATTTTTAATAAATAAATAAAATACTTCTTTTATCTAAGTATAAATGTTTTCTTTCCTAAATCAGGTTCTATAAAATGGAAAAGTTAATTGATCAGACTCTGCCTTTGACAAATGGAAACCATTTGCAACTTCATTGACTCTGTAGGATCCATTTTGTAGTTTGTTTTCTAAACTGTTATTTTAGAAACAACAGGGAATATACTCCCTGTTGCTTAACCGTGACTTCTGATCTAATGAAGTCTAAAATAGTTCTTTATTTAAAAGCTAATATAGTTAGAATTGAAATTAGAAGAGGATGCAATAATGACCTTGAATATTAAGTAGAAAATGTTTCTTTGTCGTAGAACATTTATCCTAAAGTAAGCAGGAATCTATTACTGGTCATCTATCGTTCTGTGTATATTGGACTGCATAAATTTAACCCAGTATATAGACAACCCTTGACATTTTTAAAGAATGTGTCACAAGACTTTCCTCAACCTCCAGATTAGGGAACACTGCTGTCGCTTGTAATTTTCTCCATAAGATGCAGTAAAACTGAAAACTTTAAAAGACTATAGAAGGTAGCTGTATTCAAGAAAGTTAGTAGAATTAGAAAATCATGTTGAGATGGACCTGCTCTGCCAGGTACCCCTCTCTAATTTTGAGGTTGTCTCCTGCATATCAGCCAAGATAACAAGTGTGATTCAGATTTTTCATTCAGCAAAATTACAATTACTGTGATTAATGGGCCTTTAGAGATGCTCACAGATATCTGGAATCCCCAGTGTTAAAATGGTGAGTGATGAGTCTGTTTGCCGGGGAAGAAAAGTTACTTAAAAACCTTATAGCTAAAAAAAGAACCCAAAACCTTACAGCTGTTGCATGAATGTATCATAGCTGAGTTTTGTTTCATTGAAAGTAATTTTACTGTCACTGTTAAGAGTTTTTGTTTTGTTTTTTATTTGGATGGAAGTGGATTGATAAGAGAGTAAGTAGGTCATTCTAATATTTTGGATTCTAGTTTTTCCTAATGTTTTTAGAGAGAAGAATGAACAAGTTACATCTGTGACCAAGTGCCTTTTTATCTTTCCCAGTTTACCTTCTGCAATTTCCTTTATGTTTGGAAAATAGATATATATGTAAGAGTTCATGAGTTATTTTCCTAGACAATCCCAAACTTACTTTACTGTTACTTTGAGTATCTTTTGGATGTAATCTTTTTACTTAAGGAAAAAAAATGAGAAGTGAATTAATATGGGAGATGTAACATAAATTTTCTCATTGGGTATATCAGTGTAGGTCAATGGAGTTAGCGGTTCAAATAATGTACAGTGCTTGTGGCTTTGCTGACAGTCCAGTTAGGGCGAAAAATGTCTTTAAGCTGTGACTTTGCTACTATAAATAAAAATATTACTTTAAAATACTCCAAACACCTTAGGTTTTTCTCCTTTCATTAAATTTTAGAAGTCATAGTTGTTAGTTACAGGATTTTATATTGGCCGAGGTTGTTCCTTTGAAGCTATAATTTTAGGCAGTTTAAAATGCTGAACATAAGTGAAACAGTCTTCTGTCTCTAAACTCAGACCTGGTGAATAGATACAAATGACCTTACATTTGATATTGAAACTCTAATGTTAGAATAGGGAAAATTGTTAAGTATATTGGAGTTAGGTTATGTGTTATGAACTTAGGTTTTCCTCACAGTGCCAGCACAATGCTTTCCACATAGTATATCTTAAAATTTCTTTGAATATGTGAAATAATGTAATTATTTCTCACACACTACTTAGGGGAAAGAATGTGCTGAAATTTACAAAATAGGTTATATTTAGTTTAGTAGCTGGAAAAGACGAGTTCATCAGGGTCAACTTTTTGTGTTACTTGCTTGGTCTGACCCTTCCCAAATGGCACCTCTATAAATCGAGTTGCTTAAGCTGGAAACCTGGGGGCCAGTCATTCTGGCTTTAAAACCTATCCCAGTTTTCTCTTTTTTTGACCCATCTACACTGCTGCTATCTTATTCCAAGCCACCATCAATTCTTGCCTAGACTATGGCAAAATTTTTCTTAATCTATCTCTCTGATTTTGCTCTTGACTTTCTCCAATCTATTTTTTACATAACCTACTGATAATCCTTCTTAGACTTCAATGGAATCAAGTAATTTTCCTTATAAACAGCTTCCCACGTTTACAATAAAATCCAAACTTCTTGTGCGTGACTTACAAACCTGGGGCAGATACTGTTGGCTATCCACCCAAAATTCCCCTTAATCTTCACTAACAGATCTTGGATTTTGTTCAAGGCAGCAGTGTGCCCAGCTATCAAAACTTGATTTTCCAGACTTTTTGGGTAGCTGACACATTTTTGGCTAATGAGATATAGGTGAAGTATCTGGAGAGGCTTCCTTAATAATAAAAAGGCTATAAGGGGCTGGCCCGGTGGTGCAGTGGTTAAGTTCGCACATTCCGCTTCTGCGGCCTAGGGGTCACCAGTTCGGATCCCGGGTGCGGACATGGCACCGCTTGGCACGCCATGCTGTGATAGGCATCCCATATATAAAGTAGAGGGAGATGGGCGTGAATGTTAGCGCAGGGCCAGTCTTCCTCAGCAGAAAGAGGAGGATTGGCAGCAGTTAGCTCAGGGCTAATTTTCCTCAAAAATAAAATAAAATAAAATAAGATAAGATAAAAATAAATAAAATAGTAAAATAAAATAAAATTAAAAATGTAAACTTACTATCTCGGCTTTAAAAATATAATAATAATAAAAAGGCTAAGAGAAAGCTTTTTTCTCCCTTTGCTCTCTCTCCTTTCTTGTGTGGGAACCAGAACATCAGGCTTAGAAGTGTAGCACTGTTTTGTGACCATGAGGTGACAAGCAAGTAGAAGACAGCTTACACATTCTAAGGATTCCAACTGCAAAGGTTTTTAAAGAGCTCTTAATACCATTGTTCAACTGCTATATGAGCCTGAATTGGCTATGACTAGACAAGTTGTGTGAGACCTGTGGATCTCTGCATTTTCTTTAAGCCTTCAATAGTTAAGTAGTCTGTTAAATTGCAGCTGAATGTGTCTCTGGTATAAAGGCCTTCCATGATCTAGTCCTTGCCTATTTTTCTGACCTCTTCTTACCATTCCTACTGCTGACTGTGCTCTAGCCACATTAGTTAGCAAACAAATCTTGGCTGACAAACACCTGCTCAAATCCAGACTCCTTGCTTATGACTCAAAGGCTCCGTGTGACCTGGTTTTACTGACCTCTCCTAATGTACCAGTGTCCTCTCCATTCCAAAAGCAACAAAAACCTTACAACATCCAATAATCCTTGACAAGTATGTGTAGGATATTAATGGAGAAAAACACAAAATAGAAGAATATAAGAGACCTGAATTGAAGGAGAAATATATCATATACGTGGATTAGAAGACTCAATATTGTAAATTTGTCAGCTTTCCAGAATTAATTCTAATCTCTGAGCTTTTTAAAGCAATTTCTAGCAAGTTTCTTCATGAAACTTGAAGATATTCATATTCAACATCAAAAAGCAATAGTAGCCAAGATAATTTTTTTAAGTGGAATAAAGTGGGTCGACACTGCCCTACAGGATATCTAGACGTATTTTGAAATTAAACTATTAAACAGACAAACTGACCAAAGAGAAAAGATATGGAAACAATAAAATTAGCTTGCTGGTAGATTAAAGATCTAAATATGAAAAGCAAAATTATAAAAGTAATCTAGAAGAAATTGTAGGAACAGTATAGGAATAGAAAAGATATCTTAAAGATCATGTAGGAAGCACAAACCATGTAGGGAAAGGTTGATAAATTTTACTATGTTAAAGTTTAGAACTTGTATGAAATCAAATACACTGTAAACAGAGTTTAAAGACAAGCCATAAATGGAGAGAATATGTTTATAATGCATGTGATCAACACAAGATTGGTGTTCAGAATATATAAAGAACTCCTATAAAACAATAGGAAAAAGACAAACAGAAAATTGGGCCAAGACAATGAAGTGATAGCTGACAGATGCAACTTGAATGTTTAGTAAACATATGAACAGATGTTTGTGTCAATTTGCATGGATTCAGCTGTAGGTGTTCCAAAACTCAGCTAAAAGAAGCTTAAAGCCTAAGGACGTTTATTTCCTGCTTGTCAAGTCTAGGGGTAGGAAGTTCAAGAGGTGGTTTAGTACTCTATGAGCACAGGAGGGGGTCTATGCCAGTATTTTCATAATTCTCTTGACCTTCCTATCATGGTATCAGCGGCTCCAAATGTTACAACCTTATATGAGAATTTTCTAAAAGGAGAGAAGAGAAAGGGGCCTTCTTACTCCACACACCTTCTCTTAGTGGGGAGAAAAATCTTTCCAGAATCTTCTAGGTTTTCTTTCTGTCTTGTTGCCTGTCACTGACAGAGAGAAATGAAATCACCTTTCCGGTTTACAGTAATCAGGATTCACTCCCTGGACTGAGGAAAGGATTACCTTCTCTAAACGTATTACTTTCTGTCCAATTCCTGAGGAAAATTGAGTTTCTCCTTTTTGCTGAGGAAGATTTGCCCTGAGCTGACATCTGTTGCCAGTCTTACTCTTTTGTATGTGAGCCACTGCCACAGCATGGCCACTGACAGATGAGTGGTGTAGGTCCGTGCCCGGGAACAATCTGGGCTGCTAAAGCCAAGAGCACTGAACTTAACCACTAGGCCACTGGGCTGGCGCAAAAGTTTGTGTTTGCCAGCAAGAAGAGGGAATAATTGCCGCAGTTATCAGCCTCTCACTAATATAGGTTGAACCATATGATATTGACCGTATAATATGAATGTATGTAATATGTTGCAATAACACGGAATGTGAATAAATATGTTAATATGAAATATATGGAAATATATAAATATAAATAAATAATATATGTAAGCTCATGTATTTAAAAACACGTATATGAAAAGTATAAAAATATGCATGGGTATGACAAACATTGAGTTTATATAGTAGTATCTCTGGGGAAGAAAGTAGATGAATAGGACTGAAAGAGATTTCAACTGTATTTATATATTTAATTTTCAAAAGAAAATGCAAATATCTGAACCAAAAATGTAAATTAACACATTTTTATTTTTTGCCTCTCTGCTTGTAAAGCTTATGTTATGTTAATGTACACAGGATGGGGAAATGAGTGTTCTCAGGCATTTTGGTTGAAAATGAAAATTGATAGAATGAATCAGAGGACGGTTTGGCAACATACGAAATTTTAAATGTGTATCCTTTGACCTAGTACTTTTCTTTGGAGGAATTTATCTTAAATAAAGGTCTAGAGAGATTTACAAAGATATATGTATAAGGAAATTTATTTTAACTTTTTTTTCAGAATGGCAAAAATCTCCTTTTTATAATGGAAACCACCCAACTAAATACATTGTGATATATCCGTGTAATGGAATGCTAAGTATCCATAAGAAAATGATGTATAAATTTTAAATTTTTACCAGAAAAAATATCTGTGATATTAAGACAGAAAAACAAGGCATCTTTTAAAACACACAGACACATACATTTGCAAAGAAAGAAATCTGGAAGTTTATTCATCAAAATGTTCGTGGTGGTTATCTCTGGATGGTGACATTACAGATGATTTTCCTTCATGAAAACTTGGTGTTTTGTTTATGTATTTTAGAATATATCTGGTACTTTCATAGTCAGAAAAACCTTTAAATCTGTTTTTCTTTTGTAAATTAAAAATATAAAATTAAAAACTGCTTACTTACTATTTTGGTCTAATTACCATGAAGTAAGTAAACGTGTATGTCCATGTAGTCAACAGATATTTTCCTGAGGCCATGCTGAGTATCAGGCGCTATTCTAGGTGCTGGAGAGACATGCAGCTCATAGGACAGTCAGGGTCCCTCTTTCCATGTAACACCTTCAGTAGGGAGAGACAGCAAGGCAAGTAAACAAATACATGAACAAGGCACTTTCAGTGATTAAGTGCAGAAGGAAAGTAAAACTGATATTGAAAAGGAATCTGGAAGAGTATGTGTGCCTGTGTGGGTGACTTTAAATTGAGCTGTCAGTCAGTCTCTCTGAGTTGCTTATCTTGGGCTGTGCGTCGGATGACGGAAGGAGCTAGGCATGTGAAGATCTGGGTCCCACGTCTCAGGCAGAGCACACAGCAAGTGCAAAATCCCCTAGGCTGAAATGAGTTTTCTCAAATTCGGGAACAGAAAGTGGAAGACAGGATGAGGAAAACTCAGAGAGAAAGGAGAAGCGAGAAAGGAGAGGCAGGAGGGGCCAGCTCACATAAAGGTTTGTAGGTCATAAGGAGTTTGTAGTAATATTTTATTATATGTGTTATGGGGACATATTGCAGTGTTTTAAGCAGGGAAACTACTAAATCTGATATATGCCCTCAAAAGATCACTCTGCCTACTGCGTTAAGGATGAATCGTAGGGCAGCAGATGTGACAACAGAGAGACCGGTTAGAAGGTTACATGCTGAAGTCTAGACAAGACATTGCGGGACTTGAAACTGTAATCAGAGCTGGTAGCGCTGGGACGTAGACAGATTTAAGATGTGTATTTGGAAATACCGTTCATGAATATCAGACCTGAGGGAAAGAATTCCACAGCAAGAAAACAAGGATAATGGCATCTCTCACAGGGTGTTATCACAAGCAGCCAATACATGCCAAGCGTTTGGCATACTTCTTGACACACATAAGAGCTTACTAAATGTTCGCTACTTACCATTATTACTGTTATTTTTATTGTCAAGAATAGGGCATGTACCTTGAGCAAAAAGCATGTTTCTTTAAAAGTTAAATTATACCTCTTGTATGACTCAGATTGGAAGTCTGTTAGAACATACTGTGTGTTGGTAAAAATCACAGTATATGCACTCTCTTAATTTTTAGTGACCTTTGCTGGATCAGAGAGAGATGGTTCATTGGTTTTCCTTTTGTACTTAAGAGAGTCATAAATATATGTATAAGTACTTGATACTGAGCCATAAATATATGTATAAGTAGTAACATTATTCCTTTAAAAAATTGTGACTTGCTATTTTTTTAAACATGTGCTAGCTTGATGGAATGGGGCACTGAAAATCTTGTCTGCAGTATGTGTCTGTAATGCTCTGACTTGGGGGCTGTTTCCCTAAGAGTCGGTTAGTAATAAGTTGCTTCAAATTCTATGTAGTTCTTTGAACTGACCCTAGTTATTATTTATATTTTTGTTTTCAGACCCAAATAAGCAAATCAATTATAGAGAGAATTATGATTACAAGCTTTGTTTTGGAACAAAGTTCTTATATGACTGTCAGAGAGAATAAATTCTCTTTATGTGTGAATAATAACGCATAGGCATTTAACATTGCTAGTGGTGAATGATGAATTATGGTTTATACTCGGTAGAACAAGTAGAGTCTATATAGACAAGAAAAAACAGGATATTACAGAAAATTCAACAACCTGGAAAGGTATTCTTTAGATAATCAGTCTTTTAGATTAAAAATATATAAAACAAAATATAGAAGAAATATATATATTTGAAATATAGACATATGTAGAGCAGAGACTAAATCACCAGGTAGTAGGATTATGGAATTTTTCTTTTCTTGTTTTCATTTATCTGTTTTCTTAATTATCATATAAAAACACAATTTTTTATAAAGTATATTTATGCACGTACACATAGATGTTTATAAAAGGAGGTATGGGTGAACAGTCAAAATCAGTAAAGACATTTTATGTGGTAGTTACAAAATCTTCTCTTCTAATATGATTTTGAATTATTAAAATATATTGTCAGAGGTTTTGTTATCCACAAAACAAATTAAACTACTATTTAAACTACTGTAATTTAGAAAAGTGTATATAAAGTTTACTTAAAACATGTCTATATGGTTTATACCTTTTTTGGTGATTTTTAAAATTGTGGTAAAATATACAAATTCTAAATGTAAAAATTTTGTTTAAAAATAGAATTTACCATTTTAGCCATTTTCAAGTCTGTAATTCAATAGCATTAAGTACATTTGCAATGCTCTATAGCATCCTTTTAATATAGGATGGTGTTGTATTATATGCAAAACCATCATTTGTTTTACAGAGCCTTTATTGTTGGACATCTAAATTACTTCTGTGATTTTCTATAAATAATACTATCATAAACATCTTTGGTGCAAAATCTTTGTTCATATATGAATACTTTTTTAATGATAAAGTTTGAAATGTGATGTTCAGTCAGACAGTATATTTGTTTAAGCCTATTGATGGTAACACTATGTTTTTTCCTAAAATGTAGTACCAGTTTACACTCTCATTCTCAGTGTGTGAGCGCAATTCCATTTCACCACGTTTTCACTGATATCCAGCATTTTTGTTTCATTTTATTTTTTATTTTGTTTTATGTTTAAGATCTAAAAGTTTTAGTAAAAAGTAAATATACTCTTTGCTATTTTGCTTCACAGTTATAATGAATATTTTAAAAAATGCCTGTTGATAAATTAAAAAGTATGTCATTTTACCTTTGTTTATTGATGAAGAAAGAATATTACTTCTCAGACTTTGTTAATTCATTGCTTAGGGAAATGTGATTTTGCCCTCAGGCTTTGCTCAGATCAACTTGAAGAAGGAAAGTTGTGAAATCATCTTGGGTAGAGAAAGCGCCTATGGCCCAGTAAAGAATAGGGTTGTGATAGGGGAAGAAGGACATTGAAGTTAGAGAAGGGAGCAGAACCTAACGTCCATAAGGTTCTGCAGATAATTAAAAACAAACAAACAGCAAGATGGCGATAGTTACGTTAGCACTTACCCTGTACTTTTAGTGTTCCAGTTACTAATACAAAATTGACCTCTTTGTACCTCGAATTTTCTGCTTAATTTGAAGGACATTTTCTATGGAAACCTAATTCTGACTTTGTAATGTGTGTCTGTGGGAACATGTCTTTTCCTTTGGAGACTTCTTAGCGCCTACTTGCCTGGAATGAATGGATTTCTGTAGATAGTGTGGAGGACATATGGTGAAATAAATCATTCCCCCCCACCATTTTCCACATAGTTCTCATTTATTTAGTTTATATATGCATAAAATAGAGGAAGATAGGACTCTCCTTACTTTTTAGCTTTATTTCACATACCGTTTTCTAACAACATTACACTGGAAGTAATGGCATGGAGGTACTGAAACCTGGTGAATAAGACCTAATACAGTTTAAAGTAGGAAGAAAGAATCATTAATAAAAATATTAGCTGATAAGGATAAAAATGCTAATATTTGCAGTTCCTTTTTGTTTTTTTTTAAACCCATTGCAATGTAGCTTGTAATTTCATCACTGTACTACAGTTACTTAAAAATTGTCAGTGGCTGTTTTTTCCCTTCTTCATTGATCTCACTAAATCTTCATCATGCCGGACTTTGTATAGCGCCCTTTGACTTCCATAATGTTGTACTTTCCTGGTATTTCTTACCTTTCTCAGTGTTTACCAAGTCCTTGTACTGCTTTCTGGCTCTTTTCTCCTCCTTTTTCTGTCTGAAAATTGTGATATTTCTCACCAGTGTTCTGGTTCTATATTTCCAAAGGCCTGTATTCCCGCTTGCTTGTCATATCGTTTCCTCAAACTCAATAAATCTCAAGCTTGAATTGTTTCACTTAACTACACGTTTCATTTAGTTTGGCCACCAGTCCCAACAGTAGATATTTTGGCACTATCTTTAGTTCTTCCTTTTCAAATATCTTTTTTTTTTTAAAGATTGGCACCTGAGCTAACAACTGTTGCCAATCTTCTTCTTTTTTTCCTGCTTTTTCTCCCCAAATCCCCCAAGTACACAGCTGTACATCCTAGTTGTGGGTCCTTCTAGTTGTGGCATATGGGATGCCACCTCAATGTAGCCGAATGAACGGTGCCATGTCCTCGTCCAGGATCCAAAGCAGCGAAACCCTGGGCCGCCGCAGCGGAGCATGTGAACTTAACCACTCGGCCACAGGGCCAGCCCCTCAAATTTCTTGTAACCAAACCATCACCGCATATTTCTGAAATCTGTATATTCCTCTCCAACTTCCCTCGTGTAATGTTGAGTGTTGTGATTTGTTTTGATTTGGTTGTCAGCAAATTATTTGATTATTTGAATAATCTTTCTCTCTTGAAATGTAGAGATGGATTTTGTGCATACAGTTTTGTCTTGTGAAGCATGAAAGGAAAGTGAATGCCTTGGACTAGAGTCTTGTCTGATTCATTTTGTATTTCTAGCACAGTTGCCCGGCACATAATAAGTGTTGAAGAAATGTTTTTTGAATGAACTGCCCAAAGACTAAAGGAAGGGGTGTCTTAGTTCTAAGTTACGTGAGATAAGAGAATCCATTTGAATGGCAGCCAATTTTTTTTTTTTTTGCCTTTTTTGCTATAGAATACAGTACTTGAATTGTTCATTTTTGTTGATATTGTTAAAGGAATTCTAATGATTCTTTTTACAAAATTGATTGAATGTATAAGATATTTTCGTTCTTTCGTTTTTTAGGTTTTGGAAGGAAGGATGTTGTAGAACACTTACTACAGATGGGTGCTAATGTTCATGCTCGTGACGATGGCGGTCTCATCCCACTTCATAATGCCTGTTCTTTTGGCCATGCTGAAGTTGTGAGTCTGTTACTGTGCCAAGGAGCCGATCCGAATGCCAGGGATAACTGGAACTATACCCCTCTGCATGAAGCTGCTATTAAAGGGAAAATCGATGTATGTATTGGTAAGTATTATTTGATATCTACATTGTAAGATCAACCTGACAGGGATAAAATGTTAAACAAAGGTTCACTATTCTCTCTTGTCTTATATTGCAGTGGAGATAGCGTTCTCTCAGAATAAATAAAGAAGGCTTTATTACTTCTTATTCTTAGAAGCAGTTCTTTTCCATCAAAAGGAACGTAGAAAGATGGTAATCTAAAGTGTGTTAAGAACAAGACTCACAAAATTAACTCTCCAAATGCAAGTCAAATGCCGCCTGGTATGGAACTAAATTTTGATGGATTGCCGTTATCAAATTTAGTTAATTTACAGTCTCTTTAAAAGACCGCAAATTTTCCATCCTGGCCTAAATGAGAGCCATTATAAAGTACAGGGTTTTACTGAATTGGATGACATATTTGGATGCTTTAGGTCGATTCAAGAAAAGTCATCTAATTCTAAGGCAAAGCCTTTTTCTTTCTGTTGCTAGAATTGGAGACTGATACTTTTGTGAGGACTGGGGCGCTTTGAGTAAGTGGCTCAAAGCTTAATTTCAAAATGTGCCATAGTCTAGAGGAAAAGCAATTTCGAACAAAATTGAACTGTTCAACCATTTTAAGTATTTAGATTGTATGAAATTTATTCAATCAGCATTTCTTTCTCTTTTATATATCTCTGTATTTTTTAGATTTTGCTTTATTGTACAAAATCTTTCATTTTGAAATCTAACACAAGCTTCTAGAGGACAAGCCTAATTTTTTTGAGTGTTACTCAAGATAGTGGATGTTTGTGGCAGGTTGATTTACATAATTATTGTCTTCCTGGATGACATCCATTTCAGTTTAAACAGTTATCTTTGTGATAAAACTCAAATATATGTCATTTTTAAAGATGTAGTGGTGGTGCCGTTAAGATGTTCTGTCTCTTCATAGCTATCTATTCTAGCCTCCAAGATATTTTTCAGTTTTCCTCAAATTATTGCAAGGCCTGACATATAACTTCTTTATCACCTTGTCTATCATTATCTTTCGTCACTTCAGCATCCATTGACATGACCCTTTGGGTATCCTGTCCTTTTTGATCTTTGAGATCTTCCATTTTCGGTTGATTCTCCCATTTCCTCCTAAGTCTTTACTAAAACATCCTGCACTAAGTTATTACATAAAACTACCCTAAAAAACTTTAACTTATATTCTCTGACCACCAAACCTCTTAAGTTATTTGTAATAAATACTATGTGCTGAATATTATTGACCTTGATATGTATTCTTACCAAATCTTCTAGACTTTCAGCTTCCCCACCTTTATCCCTTCTTGCTTCACCTTGTTGTCACATCCATTGGAGTTTTCTGTTATTAGTCTTAGAATTTTATACAGCTTTCACCTTCTTGAAATATTATCCTTTCTAGGCTTCAGTGTTCTGTTTTCATACCTGTATCTCTCTGAATTTTTTATTCCATCGGTGCTTTTAATATCTTATTGAAATTAATATTCCTCTCCTCCTCCTCCTAATCCAGCTTCCAAATGTACATACTGAAAATGCTGCTTTTATCTAAGTTCTCTTGAAATAAAGGACTGGATGTAGGACTTGAAGTTTTAAGGAATAAGTCCCTGCGGTTCCCCAGTCCTGCAGTACTCGGTAGCCTTTGGCACATATTGGTTTCCTTGTTTTTAAGTTCTTGTGCCTTATAAAAGTTGAGGGAAGGAGAAGGACACCTTTGAAACTATAATCAAAATATAATTGAGGATACAGCTGCTATTAAAGTATGTAACATAGTTATAATGGGAAACAAGATTGGTTGTAGACCCTTCTGTACCTTAATTAGCTTTCAGGAGCTATTAGGAGATTTATTCTCAGATATACTGAAACCTCTGGTAGCTTATGTATCATCTTTCTGAATTTGAGTGTAGTTATGGAATTCTGTTCTATTAGGCAAATTTCCACTGTGGGACAACTGGGTGAAAGAATTGGAAGGCTTATTATTATGTTTTTCTTTTTGCTTGAATCTGATAGTTGTGAGAGATTACTGTACAAACTTAATTTTTAAAATATTTTTGCCTAGATGATGAAATGCTGGCCTCCTTGTTTTTGGATTAATCACATCTCTATATGTGAAACAGAATAGTGAATACATTTGATATTTATAAAGGTAGAGCCAAGCCACAGTGCCACTCCCATAAGGGAGGCAGCAGGGCAGGCGGCTGCGAAGCGTATGCTCTGGGCTTTTGTCCTGACCCCCCGAGTTACCAGCTGTCTGTGAGATCAGGGGCTACTTCCTTAACCTCTGTGTTTCGTTGTATGTGAAATGGGAATACTATATCCATACTTCAAAGGGTTCTTGGGAAGATTAGCATGATAATACATGTGACGTAGTTAGAGTACCTGGTGTGGCAAACATTAAATAAATATTGATTGCTATTATTAATTACTGTTATTATTATTGCTAAGATCTCAACATGAATTATGACTACTATGTGAAGTAGACTTCCTGGTTTCTCCTATTTGCCCTTTATTGACATTTTTTTTAAATGCCAATTTAAAAGTCTAACCCATGTGTTGCTTTCATAGATGCTATTTAGCATTGAAAAAAGAACAAAACAGCCTGAGATTATTAAAAAAAATCAACTTTAAATGCTTGTATAATTAAAACCAACTACTTAAGACAGGTTCTGGAGTTCATTATAGTAATGTTGATGATCAAATTTTTATATTGTGTTTAACAAATCTACTTTACTTTAGAAATCAGCACTTTTTCTGCCCTTAGAACTTATTCATTTTCCCCTACCTCTTCCTACTCCCAGATTTAAAGTCTCCATAAAATTAAAATAAAAGATGTGTTCTTTTCTCCATTTGTCGTATGATTTTTTGAGACTATCCAAGTGTTAGTGCTTTGAAATTCCATTTTAAAAGCAAATGGTAGACTCATCTTTCACAAAGACGACTGATAAAAGATCTGGGAGTCATAATGGACATTTGCCATGTTTTTTCTTCTTTTCCTTTTTAAATTTTGTCTAACTAGTGTCTAACTCCTTTTCTGATTTTGGAGATTTAAAATTATGGTTATTATGGGGAGGAACACTGAAGCTCCTGGAGTCAGACTTTCCTTCGTTTTACCCCATGGCATTCAGGGATGGCCTTGGTTTGGTTAATCAGAGTCCCCCCTTCTATAATGTAGAATTTTGAGTACAAAGTCTTAAAGATATTAAGGAATCACTCATAACAGCAGGGTTTTTTTTTTTTTCCCTTTGTGAGGAAGATTGGCCCTGAGCTAACATCTGTTGCCAGTCTTCCTCTTTTTGCTTGAGGAAGATTGTTGCTAAGCTGACAACTGTGCCAGTCTTCCTCTGTTTTATTTGGGATGCTGCCACAGCATGGCTTGACGAGCGGTTCTGGGTCTGTGCCCAGGAATTGAACCTGTGAACTCTGGGCCACTGAAGCAGAGCGCATAAACTTAGTCACAACGCCACTGGGCTGGCCTCTTTAGCAGCAGTTTTTTGCTGCCTTGTTGGCAGTGGCCCAGCCATAGTGTTCTTACTAAAAGACAAGTTGTACTTCCTTCTACTTGCTCTATAGTTTTCTAAAGTTGGTCCTCCACCTTCGTGTCGGTTCAGTTTAAGGTAGGCACAGTGGGTTTCTGTTATTTCCAAATGAATATAACTGATAGAGAGATCTTGAGAAGGTAGCTAAGTGGAAGTTCTAGTATGAGGCCTCTAAACTAGTAAAGAAATCTCTTGACTCTTTATATATACTTCCCACTGCCTTCACTCTATCTGCATGTATCCCACACTCCCTTCTCTCCTTATACTCTGTGGTTCTCAAGGGAGAAGGGGACAGAGCATGTTCCCTTTGGAGACTTCCGGGTTCCTCAGCAAACAATTCCAAAGATCATAGAGGTGCATGGTCTTGTAACAGTGAGTAGGATTCTCACTGTTTGGAATACGCCAACATCAGACCTAATGCCCAGTAAGCCAAATGAAAAACAGCAAGCTTTCTCAGCCGAAGAGATTCTTCTGAATGAACAATCAGAATCCATATCCACTGGTTAGATAAACACCTGAATGAAAAAGTAAAAATAAAAAGATCCCTCAGGGAGATTGAAGTGTAGTATGGGAGAAACTTCCTGGGACCAAAAAAAAATCTAATTTTTTTCTAAGGTAAAAAGTTCAATAGATGAATTAAAGAAAGACCATATTAGTAGCCTGGAAGATCATATGTGAGAATTATCCCTCACTACTGAAGAAAATGGTAGCATAGGGGAATCACGAAAAAAAAGGTAAGTAAACCCAGTTAAGTCAACTTATTTTAAAACCTTACATGTGATAGGCATTCCAGAAGGAAAAAAAAGAGAAAAATAACTGATGGAAGAGATCAATAATAATTAAACAAATGATAAGTAGAGAAAAACTCAAGTCCTGAGCTTGAAAATGCTCATGGAGTTCTGTGGTGTATTGATGAGAAAATACACACTGAGGAAGGCATATAGAAATCCTGAAGTTTTCCAGTCAGAAAGAGTAAGTTCCCCATAAAGAGAAAAAAAAATTAGACCAAGGACTTTCCATTTACAACAGTGATGCCTTCCAAAGACTACTGGAAGAAAAGGATTAAACCGATTCCCTAGATACAGAGCAGTTCTTCAGCTTTTTGGGAGTAAAAAGGCTGAATAGAGCAAGTGACATTGAGAGAAACAAAGCTCCTGCCACTTGCTTTCTTTCATTTTCTCTATACTTTCAAATAATTCTGGGCATCGTTTGTCTTATATGCAGAGACTAAGGAGATCCTTACTGGATATCTTACTTGAGAGCCCTAAATGCAAATTGCTACTTAAAAATCTAACAATTAAAACTTTAAAAAAACAGTTTCATTTTCCTGGCTTAATAGCCTTATGTCATACTGGTTGGAGTCAAAGAGACCTGGGTCTTTGAACAAGTTTATTCTCTTCCAGGTATTAAAATGGGGGTAATAACTGTCCTTCATGTAGTTGTTAAGAGGATTAAATGAGAGAATGCAAGTAGGGTCCCTTAGTGTGATATCTGTGTAGTATGTGCTCAATGACTGGCAACTGCTCTTATTGTTAATATGAAAATAACATGATTAGAAATAATCCTATTGTATTACATGATATTGATTCAGATACTTTTATAGTTATTGAAAATGCAAGAGAAAATAGAGATCTGATGATACTTTTCTAAAATGTCTTTAAGCAAATTGGTGTATTAGGAGAGATTAAGCCAAGTAGATACAGTATCATTTAATACCATAATTAAGACAAAGTTGGCTATCGAAATGAATTAATGAAAACTGCCATCCTCATTTTTCCCATTCCAACTTAAAGCTTCAGTTAATTGTTTAATGAGTAATAAGATTTCTTCTATTTTTTTCATTATTTACCATTTAGGTATTCTTTGTTAAAAAATTGTTTTATCTCTTCCTCCCCTTTCTTTGTCATAGGAAAGTAAAGGCCATGCCTTAGCTGTGATCTTTCATATAGATAAAACTCAAGTTCATGCAATCAAATGTAATACAGTCATGTATAGCTTAATGGTGGGGACATGTTCTGAGAAATGCATCCTTAGGCTATTTCATCATTGTGTGAACATCAGAGAGTGTACTTATACAAACCTAGATGGTATAGGCTATTACACACTGAGGCTATATGGTACTCATCTTAGAGGACCACCATTGTATATATGGTCTGTCAGACAGACCGAAATGTTGTTGTGTGGTACATGTGTGTATTAACCTGGATAATATCCTGGTTCAGACAGAAAGTTAAAGCAGATATTGTTACAATATACAATCTGTGTAATTTGTATATAAACACACACACACACATATATATATTCAGAGATGTGTGTGTGTGTATGTGTGTGTGTGTGTGTGAGAAATTAGGTGGTAAATAACCCAATTGAATGACTTGTTGAATTTGGGCTGATAAAAATGAACAAAGTAGTTATCAGCAATATGGAGTTACCAGCAATAGGGATGACTTTGCTTTTATAGTTAGAGGAATTGAGGACCATTGTGGTCTGCTGCAAGGAACAACGAAATAGGAATCGTGTGACCTGGTGACTATTGTTGAATCTCCCGTTAGCAAGCACCTTGGTTTGTGATAGATTATGAGGCAAATTACTTTCTGTGCCTTAGTTCTTCATTAATCAATCTTTGAAGGGGTCCACATTCAAAACCAAATTCATCTTTACTTCCTCATCTCCCTCACTCACTCCCCATACACCTCACCACTTGGTTATAGATAGCTCTGTGGGATTGGCACCTATTTGTAGTGGTGTGGCCCTAAGAACCATGTCCATGCTAGGAAACTTCTCTGATACCAGAGATGATTGATTAGGAGTCAACATCTGACCCAAGCTGGGGCATTGGATTCCTTCTATCTCAGGCTGGAAAACCAGAGTGGACTTGAAGCCAAGACCCCTCAACACTGAGGGAGGATTCTACCGAGAAGGTTCACCAACTTCTGTTCCTGAAGTCCCTGGAGCTAGCTTGGTTCTTCATGTCTCGATTCTTGGTTTTCCTGAAAGCTTGAGTTTCTCACTCAACCATTTGACATTCAGTCTGACAATTTTACACGCAGTTTTATTATAACTTCATGTATTATCTGATCCTTTACACAAGGGTCTTCTAATCCGTAAACAATACCAGATCATTCTGGTCTACCTGGTCCTGCTGCCACCTATGATCCAAGACTTCTCTCCTGCTTCCAGTTTTCTACTTCTGCAATCAAATCTGTTCAACTGAAAGTGGATTATTCTGCCTTTAATACAGCTTTCATGGCTTCCATACATAAAATCATTGGCTTCCATACATAAAATCACTGGCTACAGAATTTTTATTCATGTTAACAGGATTTGATAAGAGCAGGGAGGTAATTCTATGAGTTCAGTAGCTATCTTTAATGAGAAGGTTTTAACCATAAGATTATTAGATTAATGACGTTTAAATAATAAAAATAAATCATTTGGATAAATTATAAAGATTATGGAAAATTCAGTTGTAAAAATGTAACAGAACAATTTCTCACTTGAGATAAGAGGCATCTTTGTGAGCATTCACATCAATTTTATTACGTAAAATACTCTTAACCAGTTAATATTAAATCTCGAAATCATTATTTTTTTAGGCCAAATATATCACCATCTATTTTGGTGTTATAAGCATTTTTAAATCCTGTTTTATTCACCAATGTATAAATCTAAATGTCCAGCAAGTGCCTGGAACAAAGTAGGCACAATAAATACTAGTAAATGAGTAAATGTTTGAAAACAACAAATAGAAGCGGGTAGGTACAGATACTTACTACATAATCCTCATGGAAACAAAATAGTCAGCATGTTATCACAACAGAAAGACAGTCAGTGATCAAAATCTAAGTCTTCTGACTTAAATGTAGAAAATAGAGACTACACAGGAAACCAGGGGGCACCCAGATCATGTCATGGCTCTTCATACCTACTATTTCTCCACAGTTCATGTCCACGTTCCTCAATCTCTCATTCAACAGACATCACCAAATACCCACTGTGATGTGCAAGGCTCTGTACCTGTAGCTAGAGACTTCAAAAAGAGACACAGCTCAAGAAAAACTTCGATTTACTGAGATATTTATGTGAACTGATCATTTATAATTAAAAATGGCACTTCAGTTTCTTCAGGTGTAAAATGATGATGATAACACCTCTCAGGAGCGTTATGAGGATTGAATGATTCACTGTAGAAGATCATAAGCACTATATGTGTTTGCAGTATTAGAATTAAATAATATTAATAATAATTTAATAAAGAACAAAGGTCGATATCTACTTTAGTGATGAGTGCATGGTAGGTGCTCAAAAACGTTCAAGTTCAAAGTACTGGGAAGGTCCCCAGAGAATCTGCTATTTGATTTGGCTCTTAAAAAACAGGTAGAAATACTCAGATGAAGAAGCTGGCAGATGTCCTCCAAGTAAAAGTGGGATTTTGAGGTTTTCTAAGGGCATAAGACATTTGTGAGAATAATGAGAGGTTCGGGTCAGTCAGTTCCTACTTAGATTGTGCATCACACCACCATTAGATTTATTCCAAAATCTTTAACAGTTCACTAAAGACCTGAAACGGACTATCCGGGCTGATAGCAAGATGCTCTACTATATGGACCTACGTGGTCCTTCCAGTATTGTCTTCTCACAATTCACTATGAAACTTTACTTTTCATTTGAATTGGACAGTACTCTGGTATCAACAAAGAGATCTTTTCATTCCTCCTGACCTTTAATCTACTCTCCCCACTCACATTGATGAAAATAACTCTCCATCCTTCAAGGCTGAGCTCAATTTTCACCTTCTCCATGAAGTCCTCTTGGTTCCCTCAAATACGCTCTTCTCCTTCTCTGTGGCCTCGTAGCACTTCAATATGGCATTATCTTGCTGAGCCTTATATCTTATTTGTCTTATCCTTCTGTTCAAACGTAGTTGACCATCCACTCAAACTTATTCCCTCTTCTTTCTATTTAAGAGAATCCAATTTTATTTGGGAAGCAAGGCGCCCACCGTTCCAATCTCTGTCTCTATGTGTTTGTTGTTTTTATCCTCTGTTTATGAGTGAAATCATATGGTATTTGACTTTCTCCTTCTGACTTGTTTCACTTAGCATAATACCCTCAAGGTCCATCCATGTTGTCACAAATGGCCAGATTTCATCGTTTTTTATGGCTGAGTAGTATTCCATTGTGTATATATTTCACATCTTCTTTATCCGTTTATCCCTTGATGGGCACCTAGGTTCCTTCCAAGTCTTGGCAATAATATTGTGAATAACGCTGCAGTGAATATAGGGGTGTGTGTATCTTTATGCATTTGTGTTTTCATATCATTTGGATAAGTACCCAGCAGTGCAATAGCTGGATTGTATTGCAGTTCTATTAGTTTTTTGAGGAATCCTCATACTCTTTTCCATGGTGTCTGCACCAGTTTGCACTCCCACCAGCAGTGTATGACATTTCCCTTTTCTCCACATCCCCTCCAACACTTGTTATTTCCTATCTTGTTAGTTATAGCCATTCTGACAGGCATGAGGTGATGTCTCATTGTAATTTTGATTTGCATCTCCCTCATAACTAGTGATATTGAACATCTTTTCATGTGCCTTTGGCCATCCTGTATATCTCCTTTGGAGAAATTTCTGTTCAGATCTTTTGCCAATTTTTTAATTGGGTGGTTAGTTTCTTTGTTGTTGAGATGTGTGAGTTCTTTGTATATTTTGGATATTAACCCCTTATCAGATATATGGTTTGCAAATACCTTCTCCAATTGTTAGGTCATCTTTTCATTTTGAGGATGGTTTCCTTTGCTGTGCAGAAGCTTTTTAGTTTGATGTAGTCTCATTTATTCTTTTCCTATTGTTTCCCTTCCCTGGTCAGACATGATACTTGAAAATATTCTGCTGACCAGTGTCGAAGAGTGTACTGCCTTTGTTTTCTTCTAGAAGTTTATGGTTTCAGGTCTTACACTCAAGTCCTTAATCCATTTAGAGTTAATTTTTGTGTATGGTGTAAGATAATGGTCTACTTTCATTCTTTTGCATTTGGCTGTCCAGTTTTCCCTACACTGTTTATTGAAGAGACTTTCCTTTCTCTACTGTATGTTCTTGGCTTCCTTGTTGAAAATTAGTTGTCCATAGATGTGTGGGTTTATTTGTGAGCTCTTGATTCTGTTCCATTGACCTGTGTGTCTGTTTTTGTGCCAGTCCTATGCTCTTTCTGTTGCTATAGCTTTGTAGTATATTTTGAAATCAGGGAGTGTGATACCTCCAGCTTTGTTCTTTTTTCTCAGGATTCCTTTGGCTATAGGTATCTATAACCAAGTGATGAGGCTTACAGGGGAGTGAGTAAGGGAGAGGAGGAGGTAAAGATGAGCTTGGTTTTGAATTTGGATCCCGCCAAAGGCTGATTAATGATTAACATTCTTTGAGCCATCTCATCATCCCTTTAAAGGATAACCTTAATACGGTTTCTGAAAAAAAAAAAAGTTTTTTTTATTAATAGTGTTAAACAGCTGTCTGTAAACTTCTGATTTTATTATGTGCACATGTGCTGCCACCCGATGTATCTCTTCTCACACACATACTCTGTTTCATTGGACTTTGTTTACAAAATACAAGTTAAAATTATTAAGAATTTCAAGATGGTGACAGCAGAACATTAAACCAAGCATGGGGCAAATGCACAGGTTATATGCCCTGATCAGATCACACCCTTCTCCTTGTTAAAATGCTCCAAGGAATTCTCATTACACTTGAATGATATCTAAACTCCTTATCGGTGCCCTACTTGATCTGGCTCAGGCTCCTGCCTACAGCATGGTCTTCATCCCTGTCATTCTCTCTTTTCTCTCCATGTCCCAGCTACCCTGACCTTTTTGTCTCTAGAATGTACCAAGCCTCTTCCTTTATCAGAGTCTGTGCACTTGTTCTTTTTGCCTGGAACACTTTTTTCCCCAGATTTTTGCTCATAATGTTAGTTCTTTGTACTCTTGCTCTGACAATGCTGTCATAATTTCTTACCCTTCTTGTCTGGTTTCTCTAACCATGTCTCATTTTACTAACCAAGTTTCATTTCATATCATAGCACTTATTGCCTGAAATTATATATTTTTTCAATCATAGATTCATTTGCTTGCTTGTCATCTTTCTGTGGACTCCCCTCACCCCCATGCCTTAATATAAACACAGGAACCTTGTCTGCCTTATTTTGCACTCTCTCTCCAGTGTCATATACCTCATCCTACTCAGAGTAAAATGCCTGCTTTGTGCCAGAACCTCCCTGTGGTTTTAGTTTGCATTTCTCTGATGAGTAATGTTGTTGAGCATCTTTCCATGAGCTTTTTGGCCATGTGTATATATTTTTTGGGGAAATGTCTATTCATATCCTTTGTTCATTTTTAATTGGGTTAACTTTCTGTTACTGAGTTGTAAGAATTTTTTATATATTCTAGCTAGATGCAAGTTCCTTGTCAGATGATTTGCAAATATTCTGTTGTCTTTTCACTTTCTTGATAATATCATTTGAAGGGAAAAAATTTCTAATTTTGATGATTAATCATTAACATGAAAAAGTCTGCTTTTTCTTTTGTTCTTTGTGCTTTGGCGTCATATCTAAGAATCCATTGCCAAATCCCAGGTTATAAAGATTTAACCCTATGTTTTCCTCTAAGAGTTTTATAGTTTGAGCTCTTAGATTTAGGTCCATTTGGAGTTAATATTGTACATGATGTGAGGTAAAGGGTCTGACTTCATTCTTTTGCATGTGGCTGTCTAGTTTTCCCATCCAGGTATTCATAATATTCCTTTATAATCCTTTGTATTTCTGTAAGCTTGGTAGTAATCTAAGCCTTTCATGTATGATTCTAGTTATTTGAGTCTTCTTTTTTTTCTGTGTTCATTTAGCTAAAAATTTGTCAGTTTATGTTATTGTGTGTTTCAATAGTCCTTCCTCTTTGTTGTTCGATGTTCCGTTGTATGGATGTAGCACAGTTGGTGGATGTTTGGGTTGTTTCCAGTTTGTAGCTATTATGAAGAAGGCTGCTGTGAACATTGATGTGTAGGTCTTGGTATGGACATACTGTTTGATTTCTCTTGAGTGGAGGCCTAAGAGTGGAATTGTTGGGTAGAATGATAAGAGTGTGTTGAACTTAAAAAAGCTGCATTTCCCTGATGGCTGAATGTTTTGAGCATGTTTTTATGTACTTATTGGTCATTTGTGTCTATTCTTTTGTGAAGTATCTGTTCAGATCTTTTGGCCATTTTTTAAATATTATTATTGAGTTGTGAGAATTCTTTTTGAGTTGTGGATATGAGTCTTTGTTGGATGTGTGTATTCTGAATGCCTTCTCCCAATCTTTGCTTTGTCCTTCATTTTCTTAGTGATGTCTTTAGACAAGCAAAGATTTTTAATTTTGGTGAAGGCCAATTTGTCCATTAAAATAGGAAAAGTATTTGATGTCTCCCCAGCATTGGAATAATAAGGTAAGATTTCTATTAGACAATAATTCTTAGGTTAAAAGCAGTTTATAGTAAAATAAGATTGTAGTTTATATTGCAGAAATGAAGGAAAGCAGTTTTTGGTGTAAGAGTCTCTGCTTGAAGTGCTTTATAACAACTTGTTTCGAATACATTTTTAAAAGTTAAATGAAAGAATAAGCTATTCCATAATGAAAAGTTGAATATATTATATGGATCATTTTTAAGATTTAAGAGTAAAAGTTAGGTAGACCTTGTTAAATTAGAAAATAATTATCTACAATGTACATGGTTATTTCTGAGGTAGCATTATTTGCCCCTGCTATTTGGAAGTATATTTCTAGAATTTGGCAAAATGGGTTATTTTTAATAGTTCGTTTCCTGAAATGTTTCCGTAACGAAATACTCATTAATTCCTAATACTTAAATATTTTTTTGGTTTGTGCTTTCCCAAGATTAAGACACATAGATGTTCTTTGAACTGTTTTTCCATGTTATTGGTTTGGTAGAATTCTCGTAGCTTTCCATATTCCCACAATATTGAGACAGGAAACATGAGCAGTTTAATTATCAAAGACTGGTCTTTATAGTTCTAGTGTAGTCTAAACCTACACTTCTTGTTGGCATCTAGAAGTAGAGTAGTTCTCTGTCCACTGAATATATTTACTTTCTTTTTTTTCCCAACAAAATGTGAGTGGGAGCGAGATATATAGCTTCTGAGCAGAAGTAAGAATCAGAGCCTAGGGACCGGCCCGGTGGTGCAGTGGTTGAGTTCACATGTTCCGCTTCTTGGCGGCCCGGGGTTCGCCGGTTCGGATCCTGGGTGCGGACATGGCACCGCTTGGCAAAAGCCATGCTGTGGTAGGTGCCCCATGTATAAAGTAGAGGAGGATGAGCATGGATGTTAGCTCAGGGCCAGTCTTCCTCAGCAAAAAGAGGAGGATTGGCAGTAGTTAGCTCAGGGCTAATCTTCCTCAAAAAAAAAAAAAAGAGAATCAGAGCCAGTTTACCATATTATATTTTTCCCTACCTTGGTTATTTAGTGATCACATTTTAACCTAGAGCCCTCTGCAGCCTGGGCTTGTGAGTGAGGGAATTTCTCTGCTGTGACTTTCTCAACTTGTAATGTGAGCAAGAAATGCACTTGTTTTGCTAAGCCAATAAAGTGCTGGAATACTTTGTTACTGCAGCATAACCTTGACTACCCTGACTGTAAGACTATGAAATTGAATTCATAAATAAAGATAAATAATAAAGAAAGGATTGTTTAAGAAGAATAACTTGTCTGTTTGGTTGCCGTGAAGGAGAAAAATATGTTGGAGCTGATCCTCAAGTGACACAGGATCATCATAATTTATAATACCGTCCTCCTTGATAATTAGCATATGCAGTTGGTACGTGCATAGTGATGAATTAAATTAAAGTTTCTGTAATCAAAATATATTTACCTTCTAATGTTGCTGTAGGACTGGGTGACAGTCTCTTATACTGAATCAGGTCAAGTGTGAACTTGAGCATGCTCCAGACCGGTTAGTGCCTTGTTACAGCTCCTGTAGTACTCTGCTTAGATCTTACTTGGTTCTTCTTGCCTGATAGATTGTTAGTTCTCTGTGATAGGGAACTAACAATAATCTTCTTATTCGTTCTTGTGTTCTCATTACCTATCAGTGGTATCTAATTATATACTCAAGAAATGTGTGTGGAATGACAAAACAATTCATAAGAAGGTGGTTTTGTTCTATCTGGGTTTTTTGCATTAGTCTTTGCTAATATGGATAAGGAAACTGAGTAATTTTCTGCTTTCTGATTAGGTGATATTTTGAGGTTCTTTTATTTTAAAGTAATGTGAATTTGCAGTATGTCCAACACTCCCATATTCATATACAAATATAAAACACATTTTATAGTCAGATATAAATTATGTTTAGATTATCTGCCATTTGTCAAATCATTGTTCTTCTTCCTTAGGATAGGTTGTTGAATACTGATTCACATCATGCATTGACTTCTGATTGTAATGAATTTTCTATAAAGAATGGGAAGTTAAACATTTGTGGTTGTTCCTTGTCAGTTCAACCCATGAGTTGCTCCTGTTAGGAGCTGAGGAGTTGAGGTAGGGAGGGGGACCAAAGAAAAAGGTGATGTGGTAAGTTTTCCAAAAATTGCTGTGAGTAGATAATACATCATAAAGTGTCTTCCCTTGAGGCAGCTAAAGTACTTTGCTAAATAGTTTCAGTAATACTTACGTCCTGTGCATAAGGCAGCTGATTCAGTGAGGAAAGAAAGAAAGCTACTTTGCCATGCTCTGTAGAGCTCTGTAGAGCCATACTCTGTAGAGTATAAAGTTGTTATAATAGAAATGTTTTCTTGATTAAGAACTGAGAGTTCTTTCTGTTTAGTGGAATTTAAGAATACACTTTAAGCATGAAAAATTAATTTCATTCTTTAAGTCTGCAAATGAATTCTTCCTTATTCTTAGTTTAGCTTTTTAGATCACGTAATATTTAGCAAATTTAAAGTGGTAAATTATCTTTACCTAGCTTTACAAAAAAAAAACAGAAACAAAAAAAACCCCCCCAAAAAAGTCTTAAGATAACCTACTGAAATTTAAACCAGGTTTTTATTATTATAACTCACTCCTAAAGCAATATCCCTCTCATAATTTCCTTGTGACTCCATTTTGTATGTCTACTATCTAGAAACATATATTTACTTTGCTGTACAAACTCCATTTTAGTTTAAATTAGCTAATCCCTTCCATGGTTACCTGTCCTTTGATGAAGTTAAGAGCCCTGGAACTTGGAGTGGCCTGAGATTGGGGGTTGGGGAGCAGAGGGTGGGATCAGTGTTGGACTGCTTCTGGTACATTCTTATTTCTTGTTATTTTAAATATAGTATATTGAAGATTAACAACTTTCTAGTTTTGTCTTAACAGTCTTATTAGAAGTAAGAGATGTTCATTAAAGAAAAATTAGAAAATATACTAATTGTCACACCTTGTTTTCCGCTTATTTAGACCTTTGCTGTCTAATATGGTAGCCATTGAATGAAAATTAGTTAAAATTTTAAAAATTAAAAATTTAATTTCTCAGTTTAACTAGCCACATTTCAAGTGCTTAATAACCGTATCTGGCTGTTGGTTATCATGTTAGAGAGTGCAGATATTGAAATTTCCATTGTTGCGGAAAGTTCTATTAGCAGTGCTGTTAGACTCAGTGTACCTGTGTACATAGTTCTTTTTAAATAAAAAAGGGATCATTTGGAGCCAGCCCTCATGGCCTAGTGGTTAAAGTTTGGCGTGCTCCACTTCAGCAGCCTGGGTTTGTTTCCTCACAAGTGGAACCATTCCACTTGTCTGTCAGTAGCCATGCCGTGGTGGCAGCTCACATAGAAGAACCAGGAGAACTTACAACTATACGCAACTATGTACTGGGGCTTTTAGGGGTTGGGAGGGAGAAGGGAAAAAGATGAAGATTGGCAACAGATGTTGGCTTAGGGTGAATCCTCCCCTGCAAAAAAAAAAAAATTAAAAAATTTAGTCTTAAAAAGCTGAGAGAAAGAAGAGGAGAAAGATGATATTCATCTACTACTCCATATTTAAAAACATAGGCATCATTCAATTCATACTGTTTTGTTTTCTCATTTTTTCACTTTGTATTGTGAATATATTTCATTATCAGTAAATATTTCTAATCTCATTTTTTCTTTTTTTGAGGAAGATTGGCCCTGAGCTAACATCTGTGTCCATCCTCCTCTATTTTATGTGTGGGATGCCTGCCACAGTATGGCTTGATAAGTGGTACATATGTCTGCCCCTGGGATCCGAACCAGTGAACTCCAGGCTGCTGAAGCAGAGCATGTGGATTTAACCGCTATGCCACCAGGCTGGCTCCTATAATCTCATTTTTGAAGACTCGCAAAAATTATACAGAAATAACCATGACTTTTTTAATCAGTCACCTATTTTAGGCCATTTAGACTATTTCTGATTTTTCACTTTTGTTTTTTAAACAGTAGTATATGGAATATTCTTTTCATAAATATATATATAAAATTTAATTAGGGTAAATTCTGGAAAGCGACAGCTTCTGAATAATAAGAACCAAAGAAATTGTAGCTGCTGGAGAACTCCTCCAGGGCTCTTGATTTTGTCAGTCATATTATTTATCCATATGTCATCCATAAATGAGCTAGGTTAAGAAAAGGTATTCTCCACACGTCTTTTACTCTGTGCAGAAATGCACTGAAAATTCAGTGAAGTCTTGGGAATTTGATTTACTTGCTTTTGTTTCATTATTGTCTTTTCCCCTTTTCCTGCCAGAATACCTCCCTTTGGCATTTTAAACATCAATTTTCCATATAAAAACTGAATTGGGATCTTTTAAACAAGTCTCAATGTAGCATTTTCATAAAAATTAAAAGTTGGCAAAATTCCATACTTGTATCCTTAAAACGGAGATGAGCCAAAAATGCTGGTACTTTTTCCCTTCTGAAGTAATCCCCACTGGCACTGAGCACTGTTGTCTTGAAGACTTGCCCCCTTACATTCACCTGCTTTCAGGAAGCTTATTCATGTATTTACCTAATAAATTAGGGACCACTTTCGTAGGCATTCTGGATAATGGTGCTAAATATATATATATAGTTTTGTATTTGTTCGTTGCATTTTATTTAAATTCCCAGAAGAGCACTAGTATGAATGCTTTCATTCTCCTAAGGCCTTAAGAAAAGATCAGGGGGGAAAAGTTCAAAAAACAAGAACAGAAAAACTTTATACATTTTTTTAAAGTGATGCAAGACTTTACTCATTGCTGAAGTCCATCTATTAAAGGAATTAATTATACATTGACGTTTAGTTCTAGACTAACCATGATGTTTCAGAACAATCTGTGGATTTCAGTGAGATGCATGGCTTAAGTTTGGTGTTGTATGAAAATGGTATTTGAGCAAATGGCTCATGTAACAAGTCAGGTCTCGTTTTCCGTGCTTATCGTGTTATCTGAAACTGGTTGCATATCAGAGCTGTGTCCTCGCTTTGTGCAGTTCCACGGTAACTGAGGTTTCAGAGGCAGCTTCAGATTGGAGATAAAGAATTACGGAGTCCTTCTTGCTCCTCCTTCTCAGCTGACCAAACTGTAAAGTTGTTAAGTATAATAATTGCAGTTTTAGACTTAAAAAAATATGTTTTGTACTCTTGTTTTATTTCTTGAATTATTAGGAATCTGTTAATTCTCTTTTTAAAATAGGTGGGTGTTAGACTTTTCATCTGTAAAGAGAATCCAGGATTAAGATTGTAAATCTCCCCGTGAGTTGTTTCATATTCAGCCCTCAGATAAGACATTAATAAATCTCACCGGGTGTCCAAATATATGTTTATTTTATGTCAAACCTGAATATTTTTAAATTTTCTGTGATATAAATAATCTTGGTTAGAGATATAGGGAATCTATTTGTTTTGCCTGTTTGGAGCACAGTTTTGAGTGTTGGTCTTTTGAAAGAATATGTTTGAGCATGAGGATTGAGGGCCCAAGAGCAAGAAATATTCCAGTGGGTCTTCTAAAATGGAACCCTAACTGTCAGGGGTGTTATTTCAGAGTCCTGGTTTCATGCTTTCCCCCTGGGGGATTGTTTGATGAGATAAGAAGGAGGACATTGGTCATGGGAGGAGTAAATAAGGGGTTTAGGACAAATGTGTAGATGTGCTTTCAGAATTCACGTAAGAGGAAGAAAGCTTGAGTTACAATTCTGGGGTGATCTTGGCTTGTACTTGTGTAGAATAAGGTAGAAAGTAAACGCTTGGCTTTAGAATTAGGTGTGAATTCCAATTTACCACTTAAAAACTGTGATCTTGCACAAATAATTGAGTTGCTTTGAGCCTCAATTTCTCATTTATAAAATGGATATCATACCTACTGCATCAGATTGCGATGAGAAGTGAAATGAAATAATAAAGTGGGCAGAGCCTCGGTAAATGCTTGTTTTCCTCACACACTTTTCCCTTGGGTGGCAGCAGTAAGGTGTTCTCGTAGGTCATTTTTGTATTCTGAAGCTCAGTAAAAGCTTAATGACTGACTGGTTGGCAATTACCATATGCTGCTCTTTGTTACTATCAATGTGAATTAGTGTTATGTCCTTTGTTCCACATCCTTTGTAATTTTGTAAACTGGAATTGTGATTTGATAAGACATGAAATCATTTTTTTATTGCAGTTTAGATCTTTTAAACCTAGTCAGTGGAGACACTGCAAGTAGGATAAATGGAAAATTATTAATGTAACTTAGACATTTTCCCACAAATATTTCAGTAGCAAGAGTATGAAGTTCTAGTGATTTGCTGTGCCTGAGTATAAAGCATACAGAAGCTTGACAAATAGTGAAGAGTTGTGAACAATGATTAATATTTTTTTAAAGCAAATTAATTATAAGTGAATAGTTCTTCAAGCTGCCAGAGGGCGTCATCTTAGTTGCTGTTTCTGAAAATTGCAACCTGCTAGGAATGAGAGGGGGGAAAAGGTCAGAGGAGGAATTACATTAAAAGAAAAAGGTGTCTCCTCCTCCTCAACACTGGGGACGGGAGCTGAGGTGGGATGTGAAAAATGTGATTAAATACTGTCATTAGGAAGAATTGTTCAGAGGATAATTTATCCCATCCAATAGAAAAACAAAACTAAGGTTTTTAAAAAAATTATTTGGTGAATTTCCCAAAGTATGAAAACTTCTTAAGAGCTATATTCTGTGTGTCCTTCAGATTGAAAGCACAACAGTGTATTGAAGTTTCAGCCTGTTGAGTCAGTCCTCAGAGGCGTAGGAAAATAATAATAGTGGTATGATTTCTTCAGAAACTAAAGTTCAAAGCAGGATCTGAATATTATGGTACAGGTTCAATCCTGTGTTACTTGTGGAAATTGTTTTTGTATGTGTAACTTTAAACCTTGTATCTAGTAGCACTAAAACTGATTTTAATTTGTCCTAATGTTTTATACTAATGGAGAGTTTGAGGCCTTGAGAGAGGAGAGGCGGAGTTACCAATTTAGGGAAGGAGTCAGAACCGCCAGTGAAGGGTCTGCCCATCTCTCCCAGAGACAGATTGGGAGGCACCTTTTGCTTGTGGTCGTTGTCCCTTAAGACTATAAAAACTCTGTGATCCTGTTATAAACTTGGATGGTCAGACTGTAAAGATGTCTGCTTTATTCCTTATTAGTGTTTCATTTAGCTGAGTCCAGTCGCGTTTTAGAAGTAATCTCCCCCTAAATAAAAGGAAGCATATAACAGTTGACTTGGTGCAAATGAATTCATTGTTCCTAGGGCTGTTACCAGTTTGCCTTTATTTCAGTCTAACAGAGATTTTTTAGAATTCTCTGTACACATTTTGAAAAGGAGATGAAAAGATCCAGATTGAAGGGACAGGGTGTTGATTGAGTCCCTATTGTGTGCCAAGAACCAAGCTAGGTTTGTATGTGTTGTCTCATTTAGTTGTAACGGCTCTCTTCGGGGGTAGGGAGTGTTGAATGAAAGAGGAAATTGAGATAGACGTGAAGTAACTTGTGTAACTTGCACAGAGCAGTTATTCTAAAACACAGGTTTGTCTGACTCCTGGACAGTGCTTTCTTTCAGACTTGACTCCCTGGGGTTTCCAGGTAGAAAGAGATGCTTTGTTATAATCGTTCTTAAATTTATTCCATTGCCTGCTTTATGTTATAATAAATTGTGGTTTGTGTAAGTAGATAATGCTGATTTCACAAATGTATTATGGCCTGGCTTAACTTTTTATTGCAAAAAGGATATAATTGGTCTTGGATATAAAATTTGCTATCTATACATACAGAATAATCCATATCTAAGTTACTCCAGGTATGTTGGACCTTATTAAAAATTCTTTATATTTATAATAAAACTTTGACAATAGGTTTTTTTATTATTATAAAATTTAATGCCAAAGTTTGTTCATGAAGAACTACTCTCCTATGTAAATTCAATAAAATTTTATTTCCTTAGATTAATTTTCTGAGTGAGTAATTCCATTTTTTTTAATGTCTTTTAAAAAAAGTTCTTATATGTACATGCTTAGTGTGTGCTGGGCGCTGTTCTAAGAGCTCCTCAAATATTTATTTGTTTTGTCCTCCTGATAACCCTGTGAGGTAGCTTCTATTCTCATCTCCTGATTGACGGGTGAGGAAATGGAAGCACAGAGAAGTGAAGGAGCTTCCTTGGGTCCCAGAACTAGGAGATGGCAGAACTGGGATTCCAGCCCGTGTAGTCTGCCCCAGAGGACTGGCTCCTGACCACAGCTGCATTCTTAACCTTAAGTATGGTGTGTTACCATCACTAAGTAAACCAGATTTAGTAGAGAATTTGTTTTTTTGAATGTTTTAAAAAATTGAGGCATGTGGAAAAAAGTATAAATGAGTATCTAGTGAGCCACATAAAAACTAATTCACTGAGGTGGAATTAAATAATGTATCATAAGTATGTTAGTCCCCGATGTTGACAGAATTGTGAATTTTTGGCGACTTTTATATGACATGCAAAGACTAAAAAAGGTATGCTTAAAAACCTGGACTTCTGCATAATAGAAAATTACTTCTTTACTATTTTACCTAAGACATTTCTATAGTCTCCGCAATATCACAGATTCTGGATTAATGGATTATTTTATATTGGTCTTCTTTATCTAATGCTGTCATCATATTTAATGTTATTCACTTGACAGGAAGAACTATCCAGTTTTTATTTCTCCATTGGTTACAGATTAATTACTTTAAACAGTAGCTTTAAGAGAAGTATCATTTTGGTAAACATACTTAAACCACATGGGTAAAAATAATTTTTGTCTGAGGAGAAATATCTTTCTCATTTCTCTTGTTATAAAAATAATACATGTTTGTAATAAACATTAAAACAGTGTAATAATATGTAAAATAGAAAGTGGAAATCCCAATTATTTCACTCTCTCAGAGATATACTTTTTGTAAACTTATTTATTTACCACATATAACTATATCTGCATAATAGTTTAAATTTAGGACCTGTTATTGTGGTAAATACCCATTGAGGTGTCTGCCCAAGTGTTCTCATAGAACCACTGCCTTTTCCCCCATCACCATTGTTGCTATTGCCTCTTCCTGCTTGTCTGACCACACTTTTGAGGTCCAGAACCAGATATTGAGACAAGCCCGCCCACATTCCCTTTAGTGAGAGTGGGGAATTAAGCCTTAGATATTGCAGGTGTGTGTATCGTCTGTATCTGGGGGGGATGGCGGCAGTGCTGGCAGACAGGGATAGACAGCAGCAAGACAAAGTTTTGGACATGTTCCTGCCTTTGCTTTGATAAGATACCTCTATTCTTTAATAAATTTTGCTATTTAAGTTAGCTAAAGTAGTTTTTCTCCCTTGTAAATTAAAAATCCTCTAATTGATAAAGTCAGTACTCAAAGATATGTTCATAGATCACAGCACCTTAAATTTAGAGGGATCCTTAGAGATCATTTTTATTATTTACTGTTTACTCTTATTTACTATTACTTTTTAAAACTTATTTTGTAGTTACTATTTTGCTTTATTGATTTACTACTTACTTATTTCCTATTATGTTTTTAAACCATGGAAATGTTTCTTCAGATGAAACCTAATGCAGTAACCCGATATCTAAAAGTATTCAGCGACAGGAGAAGCATAGAGAACCTAAAGAGCAGTGGTCTCACCCGGGAGCAGTTTTGCCCATTGAGGGGCTATTTAGCCAGGTCTAGAGACATTTTTGGTTGTCACAATGGGTGAGGAGGTGCTATTGCCATCTAGCTGGTAGAGGTCAGGGGTGCTGTTAAACATCCGACAATGCATGGGACAGCTCCCCACTGTTAAGTACACACTGCAAGACGAGTGAAGGCCAAAGCTAGGGCCTGACTAATTTGACTGGTAAAGATGCAACAAGTCACTTTCAGATTTAGATAGTTTATTACTTACTTAGATGGCAAAAAGAAGGGTACGTCAAGGTGCCGGCCCGCTGTGCTCTGTGTACCACAGACCAAAAAGGATGACACTGAAAGAAACAAAGGACCAAATGATTGCAGCACGAGTTGTGGGATACCCTGCGCTGAAGGGCCAGTAGAAGAGGAGAGGGAGAAAGGCCCATACTCCTCAGAAGTGGGAAGCAGTGAGACACTGTCTCATGACAGTTTCCGGGGGAGGCAGAGAGGTGAGTGCACGATGGCCTTGGAGTAGCTCTTGCAGGTCTCTCATCCTCTCTTATTCCCAGAGATCACAAGGCCTTGACCAAGACTCTGATAAACAGCGATTCAAGTCTTCGTGTAGCATATGAGGATACCTGCAGTCTCTGGGGCGCCATGGTGAAGCCATTGCATTACCCTGCACCTGCAGCAAAGAAATTATCTGGTCCAAAATGTTAATAGTTCTGAGGTTGAACTCTGCTCTAGAGTAGCTCTGTTCAGTAGCAATATAATGCCAGACAGAAATGTAACTTAAAATTTTCTAATAGCTACATTAAAAAGATACGTGATAATAATTTAATAATATATTTTACGTAAGCTGACATATCCAAAATATTATTTCAACATGTAATGAGTATAAAACATTATTAATGAAATTTTTCAACCAAGCTTCTGAAATATAGTGTGTATTTTATACTTAGAGCAGCTCTCAATTCAAACAAAATTTTCGTCAGTAGTACTTAATCTGTATTTAGATTTAGTAAAATTTACAATTGAAAAAGTAGATTCACATACCTAAAGTGTTCCAAACATATTAAGCATTTTCCAATAACTGAATTATTTATCAATTTTAAATTTTAAATTAATTAAAATTGAATATAATTGATAATTCAGATCATCAGTCTTACTAGCCACATTTTAAGGACTCAATCCCCATCTTTGGCTAATGGCTACTGTATTGAACAGTGTAGCTCTAGAACACCAGGAGATGACTAACCATCTTAATTTATGGCTAATGAGACCAAGCTGGGACCACACAACCATCACTTAAAAACTTTTCTCCTGAAACCAGCGTCCTCAGTTCTCTGTTCATTGTACTAGAATACCTGTTCTTCAAGTTCCATTTTAGAAGAGCTTTATAAGTAGGTCACATTGGACCATGCATTATATTATGAGGTTCTCAGGGGTTTCTCCAAAGGGTATTAAGATGAAAGAAGCCTCCTTCACTCAGTGAATGTCACTACTCATTCAGTGAAAAGACACCACTGAGCATAAAAGAAATAAGCTAGAGCTTATGTTCTTGAGAGAAACTTGCTTATTGACATGAGTATATTGAGAGAGAACAGAATTGATCATTTTTTCTGAGTCCCAAATTTTAATTTGGTAGACAGAGCCAGTGTTTATCTGCCATCAATGTTAGAATTTAATTTTATTTATTTATTTATTTTATTTGGGGTAGTTTAGTTTATTTGGGGTAGAAACTCTGCTGTGAAAAAGATGGATCTTAATAATTGAAGAGAATTCTAAAAAGAAATGTAAGGAGGAAATAAAATATTTAAAAAATGCAAAATTTTACAAATGAAAAGAAATATTAAATTATATCAAGGGTTTTCTTTGATTTGGCTCATCAGATAACCTTATATATCTTGGTTGCAGAATAGTGTTGTAGAAAAACTTTGATTATATCTACTTTACTATTGCCATTTATTTAAGCAGAGTTTGTAAGGTTTATCGTAATTTAATTGATGTTACCTGAATTACCGGTATGGGGAATGTATAGGACTGTGGTGTTTTACAGTTGCAGACATACCTGGAAGCAGAGATAGAAATAAATCGTTACTTAACTTATGCTATATAGAATAACATATAGTTAGGGTAGGCTCAAGAATTATTTCTCTCTGATGTATTTTGTGTACTGTTACTCAATTACCTGCTTTCTATTGAGTTATGGGCTATTTTTTTAATAGCATTTTCCCCTAATTTATATGTGCAACATTTTTTTTTCTGTGTCACTGAGTTTATCCTGTGTGGGCTTCTTGAACCCGTGGACTGGTGTCTTTTGTTAGTTCTGGGAAACTCTTAGGTGTCATCTCTTCAAATGTGTATGTGTTTTCTTTTTCTTTTAAGACTGGCTACGCGTTAGACCTTCTCCCTCTGCCCTTCGCCCATGATTGTCTCTCCATGCAGCGTTCTTGCAAATATTATCAACGTATTCTCCAGTTCAGTAATTTTCTCTTTAGGTATTTCTGATCTGTGGTTAAACTGCTCTCCTGAACTTTTAAAAAAGCCAACTTTATTGAATTATAACATAAAATAAGTTGGAGATAATTAAATAAAATGCATCCATCTTAACTGTACGTATTGATGAGTTTTGACAAATGTGTACACCCATGTAACTACCAGCACAATCAGTTTAATAAAACATTTTCATCATTCTGTGAAATTCTCTGGTGCCCATTTGCAGTCAGTTTTCTTTTCCTCTCCACCATCCCCAGGCAGCAATTGATCTTTTTTCTGCCACTATAGATTAGTTATCTGTTCTAGAAGTATGTTCTTTGCTGTCTGGCTTCCGCTTTGGTATATCCTCATTAATACTTAGTATTGTCTGTCTTTTAAATTTGCGCTTCTCTGTTGACTAATGATGTTGAACATCTTTTCATGTATTAGCAATTTGTATGTCTTTGAAGTGTCATAGTCTTTTGCTCATTTTTCAAATTGGGGTTTTTTTTTATAATTGATTTGTAGGAGTTCATTATATAATCTGGATCTGAGTTCTTTATCATACATGTTTGTTGCAAATGTTCTAGTCTGTGGTTAGTTTTTTTTTTTTTTTGAGGAAGATTAGCCCTGAGCTAACTACTGCCAATCCTCCTCTGTTTGCTGAGGAAGACTGACCCTCAGCTAACATCCATGCCTATCTTCCTCTACTTTATATGTGGGATGCCTACCACAGCATGGTGTGCAAAGCGGTGCCATGTCCACACCCGGGATCTGAACCAGTGAACCCTGGGCCGCCAAAGTGGAATGTGCACACTTAACCACTGCGCCACCAGGCCAGTCCCTGTGGTTTGCTTTTTCATGTTCTTTTTTTTTTTAAATAAACTGCTGTCTTTCTTTTGTTTTTTGTTTTTTTTTTAAAGATTGGCCCTGAGCTAACATCTGTTGCCAATCTTTTCTTTTTTTTTCTTCTTCTCCCCAAAGCCCCCCAGCACATAGTTGTATATTCTGGTTGTAGGTCGCTCTAGTTCTGCTGTATAGGATGCTGCCTCAGCATGGCCTGATGAGTGGTGGTAGTTCCATGCCCAGGATCCAAACCAGCAAAATCCTGGGCTGTCAAAGTGGAACGCACGAACTTAACCACTCTGCCATGGGGCCAGCCCCTCATGTTCTTAATGATGTCTTTTGAAGAGCAGATAGTCTTCATTTTGATGAAGAACAACTTTTCAATAATTTCTTTTATGGTTTAAGCTCTTTTTATCCTAAGAGATCTTTCCTATCTCAAGATCATGAAGATTTTCTTCCATGTTTTGTTCTACAAGTTTTATTGTTTTAACTTTCATATTTGAGTTTATGTCTTGTTTGGAGTTAATTTGTTTGTATAATATGAGGAAAGAGTCAAGTTTTGTGCTTTTGTTTTTTCTTTTCTATGTAGATAACCAGTTGTGTCAGAATGATTTGTCAAGAAGACTGTTTTTGTCTCCATTGAATTACCTTGCCTCCTTTGTAGATAAATCACTTGGCCATACGTGTGTTGGTCTTTTTTCTGTTCCTTTGATCTAAATATCTATGTTTGTTCCAATAATACCCTGTCTTAATTACTATAGCTTTACAGTAAATATTGAAATTACTTAGTGTGACTCCTTCAACTTTTCAAGTCTAGAATTTCCCAGTTGGTTCTTAGAGTGTCTCTCTCTGTTTATTTCTTCAGGCCATATTTTCCTTTAATTCTTTGAATTTGTTTATAATAGTTGCTTTAAAGTCTTTGCTAAGTCCAACATCTGGGTCATCTTGGATATGATTTCTTTGGACTATTTTTTGTTGTTCTTGACTCTTGATCACATTTGCCTTTTTCGTTGTATGTCTAATAAGTTTTGATTCAGTGTTAGACATTGTAGAGATTATGCAATGTTAATTTCACTTTCTATGAAAAAGTTTTATTGTTGTTTTAACAGAATTCGATTGCTGGCAAATCGCGCTGAACTTCTGAAGGTTTGATTTTACGCTTTGTTAGCGCATTATTGTGGAAAGCCTAAAGTGTTTCCCAAATTTTTTTTTAACATATTGGGACTCAATCTCCAGATTCTGTCTCCTTTGCAGGTCTTGTTGAGATGTAGTTTGAGAGTTTATTGGGGTGTGTCTAGACTAGGGCTTATTCTAAGGCAGAAGTTTTCAAATATTTTGGTCTCTTTGCATTTTTAAAAGTCACTGAGCATTTTAAAGAGCTTTTGTTTATGTCCGTCATATACAACATATTAGAAATCAAAACTACAAACATTAAAAAGTTACTGGTTTCTTTAGCAAATAGCAAATTCATTATGTGTTAATAGAAATAATATTTTTATGAAAAATAACTATATTTTCCAAAACAAAAAAAGTTAGAATAATTGGCATTGTTTTATATTAATGAAAATATCTTTACTATATGACTTAATCAAAGTCAGCTGGTCCCCATTGGCTTCTGTGTGCAATCTATTCTGATGAAGGTCCAAATTGATAGTTGGAAGAGGGAAGTGTATTTAATAACCTTTTTGAATAATTGTGGATATTCTTTTTTGATATCCCATCCAAACTTGACCAGTGGAAGTTTCTTAATGGTTAACTGCGATATGGACTTTTTGTACTCTGTAGCATCACAATCTGTTGGTCTGTGTTTCCCTTAGAAAAGATCTTGTACCCAAGCGTGATCTTGTAACAGTTTCCATTGGTCATTTTGGAAATATTGGTTCACTGAGTTAGGCAGATATTCTAAAGTGTTGACACATTTTTTTATGCTGTATCAAAAAACTACATTTGTTATAATTACATTGATGTCAGCAGAAAAGTAAGTGTTTAGAAGTTCCAGCTCATGTAGGCAAATTAAAAATTTTGCAAAATTCTGACTTCTTCTTGAAAGTTTAAATTTTATTATTGACATTTTAAAAAAGTCTGTCGGATACCCAAGACTGAATAACCATAGTAGTTTTGTTAGTTTGTCTTTTAATTAAAAGTGATGTTTCAGGACAAAAAGCAGTAGTTTAGCTTGCAACTCCAGTAATTACACAAATCCTTTACCTTGAGACAACCATTGTTACTTTGATCCATAATGGAAGTCCTTTATACATTCTTTCCAGTTCTTCACAGAGAATATTAAAAAGATGTGTATCCAAGGGTCAGGATTTAATAAAATTAGTAATTTTTACTATGTCATCAAGGACATTCTAAAATGAAACTGCCTTCTTTTTTCACTGCAAATGCATGGTAATGAAGAATGCAGTGATCACTCATATAGTTTGATGCCACTGCCTTAATTTGTCTAAGTTACCAGCAGTTTTATCCTCCATTGCTTTTGCACCATCAGTCCAAATGCTAACACAGTGAAACAAGGAAATTGTGTTGTAATGTTATTGTGAAAATAGTTTTGACGTTGTAGACCCCAACTCTGTGCTCTAGAGTATGGTGCTTATTCATGACTAAGTTGGCCTTTCTGTTTTCTCAGATCTGTACCGTGTGTGTTAATGAGGTGTTTTTAGGATCTCTTTACTCTCTTAAGGCCAGAATTTCAGTTTTTCTCAGCACTACTCTCCCCCCTAGCACCTCTTGATCTCTACTAACTCTGTTATGCTTTCAACCCATAGCAGCTACTACCTGTTAAGCCTCAGGTGGTCTTGTCTTACACATATACAGCCCAGCCCACGACTCTGTTACCACAGGGCACGCCTGCACAAACATTTGGGCCCTGCTCTCTATGCAGGTCCCTTCTCTCCAGCTTCCCACCCTGCAGGTTCCAGCCAGTTCATCTGCCCTGAATTCAGATGTCTGTCTTCTCAGCTCAGCATGACCACCATGTTCTGCTCTGATTCCAGTTGTGTGCCCATGGTTGGCAAATTGTCTTAGGCAGAGAGTTGAGTGATTATGGTGCCCATCTTTTAGTTTCCTTTCTTTCAAGGATCACAGTTTAGCACTACTATTCACTACTGCCTTCAATTAGTTGCTTTTATATTTTGCCCAGTTTTGTACTTTTCATCAGGGAGGGAGGGTGGGCTAGTCTGATACCAGTTACTCCATCCTGGCTGGTAACCGAAGCCTTCATTTTTAATTTTAGTTATTACATTTTTATTTTTTGTTGTTCTTTTTGGCTCTTTTGCAAATTTGCCTTATCACTTTTTATAGTTTGCAATAACTTAGACATTTCAGCTTGTTTTTTATTTCATTAAACACAATAAGCATAGTTCTTTTTATAAAATATGTCTAGTAATTCTGGTATCTAAAGTTTTTATGGGTCTGTTTTGTGTTGTCTGTTGCTGCTAGTTGTTGCATCCGCATTTTAGATTACTTCTGTGCCTGGTTATCTTGGCTAGGTGCTAGACATTTTACTGTATGTTTATAGGAATAGTTTTTGGCCTTTGATGAAAGCACCTTCGCCTAAGAGGATGGGTGTATCTGTCTGCCAGATGCCCTGGCATTACTGCCACTCTAGGACCACCTTAAATCAAATTCAAGCTTTCAGATAGCCTGGACACCCAAACTTTCCAACCAGAGCTTTGATTCTGTACTTGGGCTAGTTCACATCCACTTTATCCTCATCCTGAGGGTACAGCCCTTATTGTGTGCAGAGAGTCTGTTAGAATCCTTATTTTGGGGAGGTTCCTGGGCATTAATTGCTGTTCCCTTTGCCCCATAAGACATTGAAAGGACACATTTTTCTGCATCAATAATTGCTTTCAGAACAAAGGCAGCTTCCACACATGTTTACCCTCTGGATTCATTTTGCTCTTCAGTTTTGGGCTGGTAATTCTTTAACTGTCTTATTAGCTCTTAGATGATTTTAAGAAGTTATGTTTTTGTTTCTGTTTTAAATCTAGTTCTGCTCATTGTTTACAGCCTAAGGGTTGGTCCAAATCAGCAAGTCTGCCAATACTGAAAACAGGAAATTGTGCCATTTAAATTCTAATTCAAATTCAGTAAACCATACTACTATATAGGATAGCACTGGTTGCTTGAATTTTCATGTTTACTGTTAGTGGTAAATCAGCTCTTGATGATTTTTTAAAAATAAAATATATCAGGTTACTTTTATGCTGTAGTAAATAAAGTGTATCTTGAATGAAAAGATAAATGGTTTTTTAAAATATGTGCGGTATATAAATATATTCAGTATTATAGTGATATAATATTATGCCATTGTATAGTATTATACCATTATAATATTGTACGTATTTCTATAGAAGAGGTGGTCTGAATATGTATTAACCACAGGATATGTCATATGTATCACTTTAAAAAAAATAATTTGTCTCTTAAAACCCATGTGTGTTGGTGAAAGTCCCATGCATTGAAAATTGTAGCTAGTTAAAATTTGGTCACTTGATATTTTGCTCTGAAGTTAAAAAATTTATTTGCTAAAATGTCTGTTGAACTTGGTCCTTTGTATGATTGAATTTTTGAAACTCGGTCAAATGAATATCTTTATACACTTTAAGATGACTATGAATACTTGAAAAACGTTTCAAACATAACTTCTTTTAAAATTAAGTGTCTGTTCACGGTGAAGAACAGTTTTAGACCCTGTGTAGCTCTAAAATTCAAATAACAAACAGAATTTACAGTATTCTAATAGGGGGATATCTGCCATTTAAAGTGAAAACTATAGTAAAGCACTTTCTGATAATTTACCTAAAAGACTTGCTACATTTTTAGCTTGGAAAGTTCACATTGTTTCTATCTTCTTAAGTCAGTTAACAACCCCCGTAGTTAAATACAGTTTATCATAATAGCACTTTGTATTTTTCTAGGAATTTGACAGGGTGAAGCTTTGCATACATGCAGAAATATTTTTATTTGGAAGAATTAAAATGATGTGAGAGCTTAAATTGAATAGGCTTGAAGAATTAAATGAAACAGTGTCAGTCTCTACTGCATTGGTCACAGGCTAAAGGCATGCTTTCTGAATCTGGCTCGCTGTAGCTCAGTGCTTGCACCAGAAATAGGAAAATCACATGTCCTTCTTGCCATAAGCTCTTTGAGAATGACATTTTGAATATTGTGATCCTACCTTAGTTTTAACTATCTGTTATTATGCTAGCTGTTATGTTTTCTCCATCTTTCTCACTTCAAAAGGAGATAAATGGATTTGAAATAACATCAGTAGAACAACTGGATACAGCCAAATCATTTGGAATTTGAGCTTTGATAATGCCCTAATTGGTTAAAGATAGTACAGGGAGATTTTGAATAGCCACAGTACACAGTATGTGGTCTTGAATTTCTGCACTGAATGCTACTCAGATTTTAATTTTCCTCTTTTTCTTTCAAACCTTTGTATATTGTTTGTATGTTTTGAGAACTTAGCTTTATATATTTGTGGTACTTTCAAAGAAGAATCTGTTTTATATCAATGTGCTGTCAATGTATATTGATTTTACAAGATGAATTTATAATTGTATTATGTATGAGTAGTCACATTTTATTATTCCCTTTGGTAGTTCAGAACTTTGAATGCAAATTTTGAAGCATCCAGAATTGAGAGTCCTATGTGCTGCCACTTCAGGTACAGACTGATAGTTCTTGAAAGCCATTGTCATTACCTCTGCCTCAAGTATGTGCTGTTCTTCTGGTTTTAGAAGATGCCTTGAAGCAACTCTTTTTTTTTTTTTAACGTATGAGCTTAGATCTTAAGCCTTCAGGTCTTTGGTTGTAACCGTAAAAGCATCATCAGGAGTTGAGGCCTGCCCTAGGTGTCTAGAAGTCATCTATCTAGTCCAGCTCCTTCCCTTCCTAGACCTGGGAACTGAGGCCCAAGGAGTTTTACGTGTGCCCTGGCTCGGTGCTTCTCCGACCGTCCACAGGAGGGGACTCATTTTTTTCCTCCCCAGTGCTTGGCAAGCCAATAATTTTGTAAACTGTAATAAAAGTGAAGTACTGGAAGAAGTAATTTTAAAATGACATATACAATTCTAAATGCTTCCTCTTAATTTCTCTGCTTATCTCAATGTAGCTGGATTACAACGAGTTCTGGGACTGGAACAGTCCATAGAGCACGCTTTGTATATCACTGTCCAAGGTCGGAGTTGGCAAACCATGACTCATGGGCCAAATCCAGCTCACCCCTTGTTTTTTGTATGTCCTGCAAGCTAAGCATTGTTTTCACATTTTTAAATGATTAAAAACAATCACAATAATATTTTATGACACATGAAAATTATACGAAATTCAAATTTAGTATGCTTAAATAAAATTTTATTGGTACACAGCCACACACATTCTTTTAAGTGTTGTTTATGGCTGCTTTTCCCCTGTAATGGTGAGGTTGAGGCAGGGGTAAGGAGATGAGACAGAGACCATATGGTCTACAAGGCCTAATAGATTTCCTGTCTGAAGTTCTGGCACTCAAACAAAGCAATGAGTTAGTAGTTCGTGGGGGAGTTGAGAGTACAAATAGGGTCCGCATTTTAAAATGTGCTTTAATATTATCATCAGCTGATACGTATTATCAGGCTGTGTGCTTAGTACTTTCGCATACTACTTTTTGTTCTCATTTCATCCTCCCACCACTGGCTGCCCTTTTATAATAGTTAGATTGAGATCTTTCCTGGTCTGGTTATAAATACCTTTACTGCCCCTAAAACACTTAACCCTACTGAGTTTTGTTTTTTTAACTCCTATCTGGTGAATTAAAAATGGTTGAATATGTTCTAATGTGAATTTTGTTATCAGCATCTGGTTAGGAAAATTCAGCTGCTTCTTCCCCATTGCTATGTTACTCTGCAGTGATGTTTCTGTGTCTTCAGTCCAGTGAAAGAAATAGGTATGATGCAAAAATATTTGGAAAACAGGTTTTTCTAGTAAAGATTACCCCTATTAAAGTCACCTAAGACAAAACTGCAACTAAACCATAAGCAGATTTTTCTTGCAAAATAGCAAAGATATAATAGGTGAAATACTAGTTACAGTAAAAAAGATTGAGATTTTAGGTGACTTTAGCAGGAACAATAGGCTTTCAGTGTTTTGCCTGTGCCACTCATTAAGCTGCAAAATAAAAGCTCTCATCATATTATTGTCAAGTCTTGTTAAATTAATACATTGCTTTACTTCTTGTTTACAGCATGTTCTGAAGTTCTTGAAGTATGCAATAAAAAACTCTGCTTTTCATGGTAGCTGTGATTTCTTTGTTTTCCTACCCTTTGCATGTGATCACTCAGCAGCTAAATAAAGATAGAGCAATAGCTGTCAGCTTTGCATTTGATACATAAGTCTGCTTCATGATAAAGACCTGTGACAAGCTAGACCTTCGTGTTGGGATTTCTTCCTCGAATGAAAAAAAATGTTGCTGTGAAAGCTTGTTCCTTATGATGAAAGAAGAACTATGGTTTGATACTGTGGTATTTGCTGTTTTATTCTACTTAATCTTGAGTCAGTTTGTAAACATTGGGAAAGTGATTATATTTGTTGCTTACATTCAAGAATGAAGTAATGTACAAAGTCTTGGCAAAATCTCCCTGCATCTTCTCAAGCCCTGGCTAGTTTTTATGATCCCAAGTCTGAAAGTGCCCAAGATTTAATGCAAGAGATGCTGATGCACACTGTCCCAGCAGCTGCGTCCTAGTTCTAGATAAAGCTGTTCCTTTGTACATGATAACAAAGCCATTAGATGGCTTATGCATTAAAGGAAGAGGAAGAGCTTTATGAATAGCAGGACTTACTACTTAGTAATATATGAGGATTGCCTTCCAGATATTCCAAAAGAATGTGGGTATTTTAGCATGGAACTGTTAATCAATGAAAATTTGGAACTCATCAACAGTAGTGGCTCAGGTGTTTTTAGACATTATATGACATGTTTTTGGCCACTTATTTGAATTTAATATTTCTGCTTTGTTTTAAACTTATGCTATAGTGTAGTGGTAAATGACAACAACTCCTGTTCTTTCTGGGAGTACACAAAATCTTAATTTGAAGTGTTAGAATAACTTGTAATTGAACTGTGCTTATTTGGACTAGATTTTAATATATTTATTAGTTCAACCGTTGGTTGGGTAGTATAACACCCACCCTCCCTCTCTCCCTATACACACACATACCAGATGTAGTTGAGAAGTGTTTCGGATTAATAAATTATTATATCTGGATTTTATTGAAACAGTGGTTGTCTCTTTTGGGAGCCTCTATATCTAAAAATTCTTTACAGCTACTTTCTACTCAATATAGCATGCGCAGCATTCATTCCTTAGCATATATTATAGTGATTGAGTTTCTGTTTTTAAAAATTTTTGATGGAAAGAATTATTGTAGAAGGTGGGGTTTTTTTTGCAGCTTGACTGCAGGGGACCAGAGGTGCATGCATTACTATGTCTGTTAAACTTCTTGGAAGCAAGCCAGTCTGTTATGGTGAGTTTCATGTGTAAGCGGTGAGCCACTAAAAGGCTTGCACAGTGTTACAACTATTTGGAGGAGAGGAGGAAGCGTTCGGAAATTCGGCAGTAAAGCAGCAGCAGCAACAAGCAGCACAGTGGTGGTGAAGACAGGCAGGTTCATGGCGAGCCGATTCCACAGTGAGAGGCAGGGAGCCCCGGCTTCCTCTCCTGCTGCCTGAGGAGGCAAACCCGAACTGTCTATTGCGAGATTTTTCTAGTTCCATGTTTATGCTGTTCAGTCATGTGATGATACTGTACCATAAGTTGCCAACTTCGCTGTACTCTAGAGAGGCTCCTTTGCTGCAGTGCTTTTTTTTTTCCTTTTTCTTTCTTCTTTTTTTTTTCTTGAAAGAGAAAAAATCGTGCAATGTATGTTTATGCCTGCACCATGCCGAGGCGACACTTACCAGTAAACAATCTTTGTATCCCTGAGGTGAGATACTGTTTCTGCTTTCCCTGCACAGTGCTGCTGCAGCACGGAGCGGATCCGAACATTCGGAACACTGACGGGAAGTCAGCCCTGGACCTGGCCGACCCCTCAGCCAAAGCTGTCCTCACAGGTAAGGAGACAGAGCTGCTGAATTATTTCATCTGGAACTACAGCTTGATTTCATAAAATCTCCAGTCATTGAATTGTATTTTCCTCTACTGATTAAGCTCAACAAATATGTATGCCATCACCTCTACTTTATTATTGATTTGATATATTAACTGTCTCATTAATTGCTCTGCTGTCCATGAGCATAAGCAGTAAGGTTGTTTATTCTACTTCAGATTTCTGAGAATTATAGCGTTAAGTGGTAACATACATTTTCACTCATATGTTAGTTATTTTTTATGGTTTAGAACATAATTTTCTGGTCCTTCATCCTCTCAGTTGATTCTTTTGAAGACCCCCACTATAGAGCGAGCAGGGGTATTTGAATTACTTGTAAAAGTAGTTTGGATCGGAAAGACAACCTGCTGCCTTATTACTGAGATCAGTGGTTAAATAAAATATGATGCTGCTTCTCCCTTGCCACTCGGTTTATATTTTTATCATATCTTCTCACTTCTACCATGATAGCTAAGTACTTTTTAACTGAGGCAATGTATTACCTTTTTACTTCAGGTAATGAAAATTTTTGGCTTAAGTATTGGTTTTATTAAGGCAAATGTCAAGAACTGGCAAAGAGGAATTGCTAGAATAGAAAGGATCTGTCATAACAATATAGAAAATAATGCTCTAAGTGATACGATATTGAGCAGCTGTTTTCATTGATCTTCATTCGCAAAGTGCTGCATTGGATCTATTTTTGTTTTTATTCTGAGCATCTGAGTTCTGCTGCCTTTGCCTTCTTTCACTTAACTGACCTTTGTCATGTGCAGCCTCTTTGTCACTGCAGTGCTAACAGTATTGTTTTAGGTTGTGTGAAAGTAAATGACTTCTAGCTTCCTTTTAAATTTGCCCGTGTCTGAAGAAAATAAATCTTCTGTTCACTTTTAAGGTTAGAGTCCAGGCTGTGCATTCTTAACAAAGATTCTGAGGTGAATGGAAAACGTTCATATACAGAAGGCTTTGAAAATATGTGGAATTTCGCTCAGTTACTCTGCATAGAAAGGCAACTTCCCACCATGTTAAAATAATATAAATCTCTGCTAAATCAGAATAATATGATTTTTCTCAATTAATAAAAGGTTGGGTGATTCAGTTGTTAAATCAATACAACATGCGCTAGAGGAAGAAAGCTATTTTAAACCAGTGTAGATAAGAAGAAATCTAAATCTAATTATAAAATTTGAATACTGAAATTAAAATATATATCGCCTCAGGCCTGCTGCTTAGGTTCTGCACCCTTTCAGTCTCTTCTTTTAACACAGCCCTGGGCAACAATAGCAGCCATGGAGTGGTCTCTGGGCAAACAAGAAATATCGTTCATCCTCGTAGAGACATTATAAATGCTGACCAAGACTCTCTCTGTAACTAAGTGTCCTCCCTCTGACCTTTCCTCCTCTTCAGCCCTCAACGTCTGCCTTGTCCATTTGCCGGATTCATTTTAATATGATACTCCTTTTAGATCCACTTTAATTTTTTTTTAAAGCAAAGTTTAAATGTAAGATGTCAGCTAATTTGAAGTGAATTTCGGGGGAGATGATATTGGCTGTTGATAGTTTGGGAAGGACCTTTGGCATCACAACTCCTGGAGACTGAGGATTCCTGGGGGACAGATAGCATATCTGTGAACTTGATTTGGAAAGCATCTAGCGCTGTGCTTTGCTTAGATAGGAAGATGTTAATTCTTCTTGGTCATGATACTGAGTTCATTACTTATTCTTTTCAATAATATTTACTTTTTTGGAAATGACATGTAACTTTTCAGATATTTAAAAGAAAAATATTCTAGTAATAATAGTTAATTTTGTAGAAAATTTAAGCTAGTAATATGTATACATTCATGTTGTATCTTGCAGTGAGTTAACACTTAAGTGAAGTATATTCCAAAATGTTTTTCCCCATTTAGTTTCTCTTGTCAGCAATTCTTTCTAGTGGAGGTGTCATTTCCAAAGCTAAATTAAAAAGATTAAGCATTGATAAAAAAGGGAATCTTTTGAAAGGAATGCCTGAATTTAGAATTACTAGAGATTATTCTGGGTGATGTGTCCTTCTTTGTTTTTATGCCAAATGCAGTTGTAGTACCATTACTCACCTTAAGAGTGAAGTTTCTGTTCTTAGTCTTTTTCCTTTTTGGGAATTTAGTTGCCAGAGATGACTTTCTCATATCTTTTATGTTACTACTTTTGTGCATTAGCCAAGGCTGTGTACAGGTTTATCTGTATATTCCTTAAAGGAAATTAACAAAGTGAAAATTTCTTTTTACAGAATATTTTAAAATATGTAAAAGAGTAATAACCTCTTCTGCGTAAGGAATGCATGGATTTTTACAAATCTGTACAAAATAACAGCATACCCTTAGTTTTACAGTTAAGGGGCCCCAGCGCGTAGCCGATTGCCTTGGATAGCGCATTCAGTTATTTTGAAGAGAATAATTATTTGAAGAGATTCATCAAACTCTGCTGAATTTCTGTGATAAGTGAATGATATACTAGAAGAAATCTTGAGGGTGGTGGCGGTGGTTAATGACTGAAGTTCTGGACAGTCCCCTGAAGGACTTGAAGGTGGTTTTATTTTTCGTTTTTTAGGAAACAAAGGATCTGAACAGTCTAAAACAGCCTATGTAAATTTTATTGAAGAGCAATTTTGGTTTGTTGCGAATATGGATTTTAAGAATTTATTTATTTTGGCCTTTTTTCCCCCTAGTTATAAAAAAAATACATTCATTGTGGAAATTAAGGAACATAGGGAAAGTACGAAAAAGAAAAAAATCATTTGTGATTCTGCCACCTAGAGAGAACATTTTGGTGGTGTTTATTTATAAGGATAGATGACCAAAGGTGTCTTTGTCCTTGGCAGAACCAAGGAGGAGGAGGATATAAAGTGGGTGAGTCTAGCTGGTCACAAGGTTGCCAAGATCATTGGTCCTAGCAGTTTCCTGGCAGATTTAGGGGTAGGGGAATAAGGAAGAAGGATGTATTTGCATCAAGGTGTCTCAAGAATCAGCTTTAATCTGGATTCATTGCCCCTCTGAGGAAATCCTAATCTGTGATTGCTGGGCTGGCTCCCAGTCTTTCCAGAATCAGTTGTGGCTCAAGCTAGAGGCAGTGTTGAGGGATCTGGTGTGTGCTTGCTGAGCCTGGAGTGTTAAATCAACAAAATATATCTGTAACCCTGTCTCTTTTTTTCCTACTCCTCTGCTTTGTACTGCTTTTCAGATAAAACCAAAACCTTCAGTGAGGACTTAAATGATTTAGACCCTGCCTACATAGGTTTGACTGCTAGGCTTTGCTCAAACCAAAATTTAGAATTCCTTTTTTTCCCTCATACTTTGCATCCAGGCTGTCAGTAATTCAGGGCTGCCATACTTTTGAATCCCCAGTCCAGCCATTTCTTACCAACTTCACTGCTCCAGGCCTAGGTCACACCTTCGTCATCTTTCTTTCATGACAGCAGTAGCCTCATAGTGGGCTGCTCTGCCTCCACTTATACTTCACTCAGTTCTCACTGTAGCTGGAGTGATCTTTCTCAAGCATGAATCAGCCCTATGATTAGGAAATTCTGGGGCTGGCCCGGTGGCACAGCGGTTAAGTGCACGCATTCCACTTCAGCGGCCTGGGGTTCACCGGTTCACATCCTGGGTGCCGACGTGGCACTGCTTGGCAAGCCATGCTGTGGCAGGTGTCCCACATGTAAAGTGGAGGAAGATGGGCACGGATGTTAGCTCAGGGCCAATCTTCCTCAGCAAAAAGGGGAGGATTGGCAGCTCAGGGCTAATCCTCCTCAAAAATTTTTGTTTTTTTTTTTAAAGATTGGCACATGAGCTAACAACTGTTGCCAATCTTCTTTTTTTTTTTTCTGCTTTATCTCCCCAAACCTCCCCCGTACATAGTTGTATATCTTAGTTGCAGGTCCTTCTAGTTGTGGCAGGTGGGATGCCGCCTCAGCGTGGCCTGACGAGCGGTGCCATGTCCGCGCCCAGGATCTGAACCAGTGAAACCCTGGGCTGCCGTAGCACAGTGTGTGAACTTAACCACTCGGCCACGGGGCCAGCCCCCAGGAAATTCTTTAATTTTCCCATTAATAAAAATTCTCATTACCCCTGAATAAAATCCAAACTCTTTAACCACCGCCTACCATGATCTGGCGTGTGCCTCGCCTGTCTCTGATCTTTCTTCTCCTCTATTCTCCCTTGATCTCTGCTTCAGCTACAGCTGGGTGCTTGCTGTTCCTGAAACAGATGAAGCCCTTCTCTGTGTCTGGACTAACAGTGTCTACTGCAATTGGAACACTACCCCAGAACTTCACATGGTTCATCAGTTAAATCTCCACTCAAGTGTTTACTCCTCAGAGAAGCCTTCTGGTCCTCAGTCCCGTTTGCTTACTTAATTTTCTTCATGGTAGCTTTCTTATTGATAGCTGAAATTGCATTGCATTATTTTGTTGTTATTTGTTTGCCCCAAGAGAATGAAAGCTTTGCAAGGATTTGGACTTTTGTCAGTCTTGCTCACCTCATTGTGCCCAGGACTTAGACGAGTACATAAAACAATTAAATAAACAGAAACATCTATGGTCTGGTTACTGATAAGTGAGGGCAACATATTTTTCAGGTCCTACAAATACTAAATACTCATTAGCCATTAATTATTTGACACCTCATGCCATATTGTAATAGTCTTATTACATTTTCTACTTCCTAAAAATTGTTTTGAATTGCTTGTAGTCATGTACAACTCTTAAAACATAGTGCATTTAGGGGCTGGCCCGGTGGCGCAGCGGTTAAGTGCGCACGTCCTGCTTCTCGGAGGCCCTGGGTTCGCTGGTTTGGATCCTGGGTGTGGACATGGTACCACTTGACAAGCCATGCTGTGGTAGGCTTCCCACATGTAAAGTAGAGGAAGATAGGCATGGGTGTTAGCTCAGGGCCAGGCTTCCTCAGCAAAAAGAGGAGGATTGGCAGTAGTTAGCTCAGGCCTAATCTTCCTCAAAAAAAAAAAAAACCCACCAAACATGGTGCATTTAAACAAATGTTTAAATTGGTATGATGGGTGAGCTATGTACTGAGCCTTTTATCAACACATTTCTTAGATAGCTTCTTTGAGAACATTCCAGTACTGGAAAGATGAACCTTCCTGAAGCTGTCACATTAGACTTCCAGGTGTCAAACCAGGGCCTAATTTTTACTCTTCTTTTGGTCATTGCTCTGTTAGTGTGCTGTTTTGCACATTAGCTGTACTACAGTGTAGCATATTGCATATCATGTGTAGTATATTTTGACCATCAGCCTACCTGATTAAAGACAGATTTCTCATGTCCTTAATTTGAACTTTAGGAATTATTTTTATCAGTTATTAGGAAGTCTAATAGTACTATATGCCTCCTAGAAAATAAACCATAAGAAGAAATACCTTACTTCTTTTTAAAACACTATATGAATATATACCTCAATTTTATTAGGGGAAAATTGTTATATTAAGAGGATTCCTGATTTAAAAAGATTTTTTCTTTATTAATGCAAAGAAGTTAAAACTTGTCATTGAAATAAAACAGTGTGAATACTCATTTTAAAGATATGTTGAAAATGTTAATCCCTTAACTAATTGTTAAGAAAATTTTATTAATGGTCTGATCTGTCTATAATTTTGGACATGAGTAGAAAAATTTATAAAGGTTTTGTTATTAAAAGTGATCGAAATACTTTTTTTGAAACCTTAAAAACATGAAAATAATTTAGGAGAGGAATATAAAACTAGTACCTTTTTTAAAAGACCATATCTAACATAGGTCACGTTAATTTAAAATTTAAAGTGTTATTTGCACCTTTAACAAACAGCTCAAATGTTTACCTGAAACCAGTTAATTTCTTTTTTTTTAAGCACCTATTTAATTTGTTTGGTAGTTTATATTGAATTGTTATTTAGATTACTTGCAGCCAACCAATCTTCTTATTAGAAGTTAGCTTTATGTAAAATACATAATAATAATAAATTAGTAATAAATTAGTAATAATAAAGAAGAATAAATAATAAAAATGATAATAAAGTAATAACAATAATAGCTGTCAACTCCTGAGTGCCTCTACGAGCCTAGCACTGTTCTGAGGGCGTTGAATCCTCACAACTCTCCTAGGAGATAGACGTTATCATTGTGCCCATTTTTTTTTTTTTTTTTAAAGATTTTATTTTTCCTTTTTCTCCCCAAAGCCCCCCAGTACATAGTTGTATATTCTTCGTTGTGGGTCCTTCTAGTTGTGGCATGTGGGACGCTGCCTCAGCGTGGTTTGATGAGCAGTGCCATGTCTGCGCCCAGGATTCGAACCAACGAAACACTGGGCCGTCTGCAGCGGAGCGCGTGAACTTAACCACTGAGCCACAGGGCCAGCCCCTCATTGTGCCCATTTTTACAGATGCAAAGGTTAAGTTACCTTTATAGCTTCACCCAGTCACTAAGGGAAATTTTTAGACTTTGAACTCAAACAGTTTGGCTTCAGAATCAGTGCTCTTATATATGCAGAATCAGATTTTTTACCTACTCATTCATTTAGGAGAATGTGCTAGAAAACATGTTCGAAAAATTGGACTGACTCATAAACTCAGGATTTAAATCCAAACTGTTAATATAATGTTTCTCTACTTTCTTAGCTTAAAGATTGTTCTTTAAAAAAAAAAAAAAGAAAATTTACCTGATTAATATTACCTGCAGGATTTATCATCATACTATTATAATCAAATCAATTAATTGGGTAATAAATTGATTTATCCAACTTTTTAAATGCTTTTTTTAAGTCTTTGTCCTCTAGTCAGTAGGCTTGAATAACATGCATTTGAAACACTAAAAGAAATATTAGAATCTGTAAGGAAAGATGTAATACTCAAAGTGTTTGAACTATTGATAGATAAAAGGCAGCTACAGTTACAGGCAGTTACATATATAAATGGAGTGAGAGAGAATGGAAACTTTTTCTATTTAGATAACCCATCAGTCTAGTATTTCAAGCTCATCCCATCAACTTTTTTGTGTAATTGAAATCAACAGGCTTATGTCATTAAAACTAACATGATCCTTCAACTCATCAGAAATGACATATTTGTAAAGCATAATATATTGGTAGTGTATACCCTGAGAGCAGCTGTCATTTCCCCCAGTAAACTGTAGCAACCTTAAGCATTCTCATTGCAATTTGTATTAGAACTTTAGTTACAATGAAGTTGCTTTTTTTCTTGCTGAGGAAGATTCGCCCTGAGCTAAACATCTGTTGCCAATCCTCTTTTTGCTTGAGGAAGATTTGCCCTGAGCTAACATTCGTGACAGTCTTCCTCTAATTTTTATGTGGGTCACTGCCACATCATGGCCACCAACGAGTAGTGTAGGTCTGCACCTGGGAACCAAAGCCGGGCTGCCGAAGCAGAACGCACCAAACTTAGTCACTAGGCTCTGGAGCTGGCCCCCCAAATTGCTATTTTAAATGATTCTCTTAAAATTTCTTATAATAATTACTGTTAACATTTGCTTTCTTAAAATAGCATGTGTGGCATGCGAAGGTAAAATAGCACATTAGAATTCATTAATGCTTTGGTATTATATGGGTTAATAGCTGTATTCTTTGAAATTTTTGTTAAACTTTTATATAATTGTAGATTCACGTACAATTGTAAGAAATAATACAGAGAGGTCCCCTGTACCCTCTGTATTATTTTCCTTTAGTGGTAACATCTTGCAAAACTGTAGTATGGTATCACATCCAGGATATTGACGTTGATACAGTCAAGATACAAAACATTTCCATCATGAGACACATTATTCTATACTTTTCCTACTTGTAATGTCTTTATCTATTTTGATATTAGGGTAATGCTGGCTTCATAGAATGAGTTAGGAAGTGTTCCATCTGCTTTTATTTTCTGGAAGAGGTTGTTTCCTGGAAGAGATTATTTCTTCCTTAAGTGGTTGGTAGAATTCACCAGTGAAACCATCTGGGCCTGGTACTTTCTTTTTTGAAAGACTATTATTGATTCAATTTCTTTAATAGATATAGGGCTAACTAGGTGATATATTTCTCTTTGTGTGAGTTTTGGTAGTTTATGTCTTTGAAGAAATTGGTCAATTTCATGAGGGTTGCCAAATTTCTGTGTGTAGAGTTGTTTGTAGTTTTTCTTTGTTAGACTGCTTTTGATGTCTGCAGCGTCTGTAGTGACATCCCCTGTTTCATTCCTGGTAATTGGTAATGTTGTTTCCTCTTCTCTGTTATCAATGTTGCCTAAAAGTTTGACAATTTTATTGATCTTTTCAAAGAATCAAGTCTTTATTTCATTGATTTTTTTCCCTCTATTTTCTGTTTTCAATTTTATTGATTTCTGTTCGTATGTTTATTATTTCCTTCTGCTTACTTTGGACTTATTTTACTCTTTTTCGATTTTCTTGAGGTGGTTGCTTAGAAAATTGATGTAAGATTTTTCTTCTTTTCTAATGTATTCATTTTGTGCTGTAAATTTCCCTCTCAGTACAACTTTAGCTGTATCCCACAGATCTTGATATGTTCTGTTTTTATTTTCATTCAGTTCAATGTATTCTTTTTTAATTCTCTGAGACTTCCTCTTTAACCCATGGATTATTTAGTGGAAGTATGTTGTTTAGATTCTACATGTTTGGAGATTTTTCTGTCACCTTTCTGATATTGCTTTCTAGTTTGATTCCATTGTGGTTAGACAACACTTTTTTTTTGCTGAGGAAGATTCCACCTGAGCCTAAGAGCCTTCCTCTTTTTTTCTTTTTATGTGGGCTGCTGCCACAGCATGGCTGCTAACAGACAAGTGGTTTAGGTCCACGTCGGGGATCTGAACCTGGGATGCTGAAGCAGAGCATGCTGAGCTTAACCACTAGGCCACTGGGGCTGGCCCTAGATAACACTTTTTATGTTTTCAGTTCTTTTCATTTTTAAATTTTTGTTTTATGGCCCATAATGTGGTCTGTTTTGGTATATGTTCCATGGGAATGTGAAAAGAATGTTTTTTTGGCTCTTGTTGTTTGGAGTGTTCTATAAATGTCTTTTAGATCCTCTTGGTTGATGGTTTTGAGTTCTGTGTCCTTGCTGATTTTCCCCACATGTCCTTGACTGATGTCATGGGAGGGGAGGAGGAGTGGTCTTGTTGCACTGGGCTGTACTGAAAGTCTGTGGCAGTCCATGGTCTCCACTGATACTGGGGTGACGGGGGGCTCATTATTACCTGGAAGAGATGAAAGTCCTGGCTCCCAGTGAGCTTGCAAATCTAGGCTCATCACTAGGCCTTTGCTTTAAGAGTCTGGGTGGGACCACAGGTTTTTTATTTGTGTTTTTGGTTTTTTTTGTAGTATTTGGCTGGAATATACTTGAGATTGTCTAAAGCTTGTCTCTATTGCTAATCTGTCCTTCTCCTGGACCTCTGGCTAGAGAGAGCAGGTTCTGTTTTGTTTTTAGTTTGCACCTATTGACATTTCTGGGTTTCCAGTTTCTTCAGCTCTTAAGTCTGTATATTTGGGGCCAAAAGGACCTGAGAACTCACCATGTTGTTTCATGGGTACCAAGATCCCTAACGGATCTGTCCGTTGAGAATGTTCTTATGTTTCTTTTATATATAATGTCCAGGTTATGTTAGGTGTACTTAGTGGGAAGAATAGGGAAAAGTACATCTACTCCCTTTTTCTAGAAGTAGAAGTCTTGAAATTATTTTTTTATTCTTTTTGTGGAAGATTAGCCCTGAGCTAACATCTGCCACCAATCCTCCTCTTTTTGCTGAGGAAGACTGGCCCTGAGCTAACATCTGTGCCCATCTTCCTCTGCTTTATATGTGGGATGCCTACCACAGCATGGCTTGCCAAGTGGTGCAATGTCTGCACCTGGCATCTGAACTGGCGAACACCAGGCCACTGAATGGAACGTGCAAACTTAACCGCTGTGCCACTGGGCCAGCCCCTGAAATTATTTTTTTTATCTTTTATTTTTTTAAAGCTGGGCACCTGAGCTAACATCTGTTGCCAATCTTTTTTTTATTATTATTATTTATTTTTCTTCTTATCCCCAAAGTGTCCCCAGTACATAGTTGTATATTTTAGTTGTAGGTCCTTCTGGTTATGCTATGTGGGATGCCACCTCAGCATGGCCTGATGAGCAGTGCTGGGTCTGTGCCCAGGATCTGAACTGGCGAAGCCCTGGACCACCGAAGTGGTGTGTGTGAACTTAACCATTTGGCCACGGGGCTGGCCCTTGTAATTATTTTTGATCAGTCATTACTATACGGAATCAGTCATTACTCACATGGATACTTTGAGGTTTTAAACGTTGAGTGAAACTGCATAAACAGTAGGAATTTTTGCAGCATAGCTGTTTTTCTAAATCTGTCTGCTGATCCTAGATTTAAGCGGCTGTGAGTTATGAGGACTAGTATTGGACCCTCGGTACTGTTCACACAGTACTGCAGAGAGCACCATTGCTTAATGCTTTAGCTTTTTTAACTGAATAAAAGCAAAATTATGATTTTAGTATTTACAGTTGAGATAATTGTGACTAAAAGTAAAAGTTACAAACAGCCTGCTGATGTGAAAGTTGTAAACAGCCTGCTGATTTATCAGTTGGTAACTGGTAGAGAAGCCCAGAGTCCCCTCTTTCATGATCTTCTGTCTCTGCTATTCGTTAATTCAATTTACTCTGGCTCAGCCCTAGGATTGGAGTAGCCCAGCAGCCAGTATTTTCCTAATTTGTCTAATTTAGAACAATTGTTTTTCTGAAACTTTAAAAAGATGGTGAACATATGGTGTGAGGTTTTTATTATTTAAAAAATGAGGCGTCATCGAGTGGTGGAATAAAGGGAATAATAGGTAATTATTTAGGATCAAAGAGGCTCCATAATTAAAATAGCTAACAGTGTTGGAGAATTTACTGGTGGAATTTTTACAGGATACCATCTTTTCTTGCTGTACTCCAGCTTTGTCAGTGTCCCTGTCTTATATTACTCATTCTTAAGCGCTGAGGAAACTGGAGCAGGGGATGATGCAAAAGATATTAACTGACCTAAAACAAAAACCTCCTTTGAACAGATACCTGCTTTTGTGTCTGGCGTTTTCCAAGTAGTACTGTCCTTATACCTACATTTCACTCCTTTCCATATGCTGTTTAAGCAGATGTCAGTGAGGAACGTGTGCTAGCTGGGAGAAAGAGGCTAGCTAGATGTGTATACCCATCTGCTCAGGGAGCAATTTAGCGAAGCTTTGGAATTAGGAGGGTTGTCGATGACACTAGGCATCACAGTACTCTCCTCAGCCCTTTTTATGCTATACAGAAGAGCAGCAGACTTTTGGCTAGCCTGCAGCACTGACTGTACAGCACAGTTATAAGAATTTTGGAATCAAGAATATCTGCATTAGGTGGCCTAGTGGTTATGTTTGGTGTCCTCTGCTTTGGTGGCCCAGGTTTGGTTCCTGAGAGTGGACCTACACCACTTGTCTGTTAGTGGCTGTGCTGTGGCAGTGGCCCACATAAAAAGAAAAAGAGAGGAAGATTGGCAATGGGTGTTAGCTCAGGGCAAATCTTCCTCAGCAAAAAAAAAAAAAAAAAAGATATCTGCATTAGAATCCCAGGTCTGCTGCTTACTAGTTGTGTAAACTTGGGAAAGTTACTTTGCCTTTGCCTTTCTAAGCCTCTGTTTCCTATGTTTCTCGTTTAGAGAGTGGGGGTGATACTACCTACTTCTGGGGTTGTATATCATAGGAAACACTCAATAAATTTATCTCACTAATAGCTTGTTTTTTGCTCCATTTGACTTTCAGTATTATATACTCAGGTTTTCAGGGGTTTGTCAACAGTTTATAATTTTCCTTCTTATTTTATCTTGAGGTTAGTGGTTCTCCAAGTGTTATCCCTGGATCAACAACACTGACAACTTGGGAGCTTATTAGGAATGCAAATTTTCAGTCTCTCCCAAACTTACTGGATCAGAAATCCTAGGAGTGGGACCCTATTTTGTGAATTCTTGAATTTCATTGAGACTTGGAGTCATTTTTTTCAATATATTACCCCCTCTTGTCTTCATCTCCTTATTATCCAGCTTAGATTCCTGGATAATGCCCACCGTTTTCTTCCCTCCCTTACAAACGTTATTCGTTTACTGGCTTTCCTTGCTCACTTGGCAACACTGCAGTATTTATTAAACCCAACTTATCTACCTTTTTTATACCTCTACTCAAGAAATTAATGGCTTCCAGGATACAAAACTTCCTGCTTTTTTTTTTCATTTCGTTGATGGATTCTTCTGCTGATGATTCTTTTTCCTGTATTCCACATCTAAATATGGGAAGAGCCCAGGTTTAGTCCTAGGATTTTTACTCCGTCTCTGACTTCCTGGGTGATCTTATTCAGTCCATTCACTTTAAATAGCATCTATAGGGGGCTGGCCCGGTGGCGCAGCAGTTAAGTTCACACGTTCCGCTTCTCGGTGGCCTGGGGTTCACCAGTTCGGATCCTGGGTGTGGACGTGGCACCCCTTGGCACACCATGCTGTGGTAGGCGTCCCACATATAAAGTAGAGGAAGATGGGCACGGATGTTAGCTCAGGGCCAGGGTTCCTCAGCAAAATAGAGGAGGACTGGCAGTAGTTACCTCAGGGCTCATCTTCCTCAATAAATAAATAAATAAATAGCATCTATATGTGAAAACTCCTCCCTCAAACCCCCATCCCCCAAATTTATGGCTCTAATGCTGACCTCTCCTTTGAGCTCCAGAAGTATGTATCTTACTCCCTACTTGACATTTCCAACTTAGTTATCTAATAGACATCTCAAACTTCACATGGCGAACACATAATTCTGTATCTCCCTATCCAACCCCATTGCCATGCCCATCAAGCTTTAACCCCATTCTTTACCCCTCTTGAGAATCGGCGCCACAATCTACTCAGTTGCTCAGGCCAAAAACCTACAAGTTAGACATGGTTCTTTTCTTGTCCTCATACCCTATATTCAATTAATCACCCAATTCTGTTGGTTTGACCTCCAAAATCTATTTCAAATCTCTTTCTCTCAGTCTTTGCTACTGCCATCAAGAATTCTAATTTAGACCAGAGCTAACCAAAGTGTGGTCTGTCTGTATGCTGGTTCCGGCAAGCTGTTTGTTTCTGTCCTGCAGTGAGGTGAGGGACTGGCACCGGAATATAAATCAACCACACCTCTGAGTACGGCTTTAGTTTAGCTATGCTTTTTTTTTTTTAACAGCAAGACTTCCTTGATGAAAAAGCATTGCCTTGATTTACATTCTGATGCGAGCTCCTGATCTTGTTGCAGACTAGCTATTTTGAGTAGTACTGGTCTAGACCACTGCCGACAGCCTCCTGACTGCTCCACGTCGGCCTCCCTTTCGGCCATTGTCTACATAGCAGCCAGCAAATGTTTTTAAAATGTTAACTGGTTTATTTCATTCCTTTCCTTCAAAATCATTCTACTTAGAATAAATTTCAAACTTTTTATCTGTCCCCTATCTATTTACCTGTCTGCATTGTTCACTTTCCCTGTTGCTCCTTATGTTTCTACTACTAAATCTCTATGCAGTTATATAAGACCATTATTAATTTGATCTTACTTTTAAGGAAAACATCTTCTGATTCTGTTGCTTCTCATGAGGCTATTATTATTATTAGCTAGCTGTTCTTGTCTAAGTATTGGAAACCTTATATCTATCAATGTGTTGATTTCAGAGATTTCATTTTAACAATTAGCTGGTGTATAAAACAGTTTCCATAGCATTCTTAATACCTACAGTTTTTATGTAGCAAGAATTCTCTTGTGCTTCTGAAGGGTGTCAAAAGGGATGTTCCATGACAGAACGTCCCCCACTCCTAGCAGTGACATTGTTACAGTCGAGAGCCATTTTAGGATCTTTAGGATAGACAGAAGATTGGGAACCATCTGAGACTAAGAACAAGCCTAGTCTAGCATGATGTGATGTTTGTGGGTATATTTTCATTTATTTGCTTAGAGATCACAAAATGTACTGATGAGAAAGAAGCCATTGGTAATTATTTTATAAAATTAGGTTATCTGGTGTAGTGGAAGAAAATTGACTAAAAGCTAACCTAATTTGGGGTTGTCATTTGAATAAACTACTGTTTTTTTTGTAGACTTAGTTAGACATCACAATCAAAAGATAAATCTGTCTTTTGTTTTGAAATATCTCTCATTCCAATCTATAAAATTTTGTTTTATATTTGTAAGCCTTTTCTTATTTAACTTTTTCTTTTTTCTCTTACTTCTTCAGTTACAAAACACTTTTGCAAAGTAGTGCTAAAACAAAGAGTTGGTTGATTTTTTTTTTTTCAAGAAAAAGATGACAAGTTTTTAAGAATCTTCAATGTGAGTGTTGATATAGAATTCAGATACAGTTTTCATGAAATGGCGGCTGCAGTGGCACTGGTGCATGCTTCAACAGTTGACTCCTTTATAAATCTTATTATAAAAAAGGGGAGAGCAACATTGGTTTGTATGATCAAAAGTAATCAAGTTCTGCACTAAAATCTTTGAAAAAGCTTTGGGTAGATCATTAGTGGCAGTTATGTGTGTTATGTGTGTTTATATTCCCAGAGAACTTAATGATATTAGTAGCTGAAACTTGTAATTAGACCTTTGTTAAGTGGAAAGATAACAAATTTCATATACTAAAATATAATCGAATTTTTACAGATTATACTTACACAGTTTAATTAAACTGCAATTTTTGCCTGAAAATTACATTCTAAAGCATTGGATAGGGGCCAGCCCCATGGCCGAGTGGTTAAATTCGGGCGCTCCACTTGGGCGGCCCAGGGTTCGCCAGTTCGAATCCTGGGTGCAGACATGGCACCGCTCTTCAGGTCATGTTGAGGTGGCGTCCCACATGCCACAACTAGAAGGACCCACAACTAAAAATAGGTGCGTCCCACATGCCACAACTATGTACTGGGGGGCTTTGGGGAGAAAAAGAAAAAATACAATCTTAAAAAAAAAAGCGTTGAATATTGCAGTTGAGCTATTGCATGGTTCGTGTGTCATTGCTAATGTCAAATTTTCCTACTGCTATTTCCTCAACATTTATTATTATTTTTAAAAATATTTACGACTTACAGAAAAACTAAAAGAATAGTAAAATGAATATGCTTCCCGTAGATTCACCAATTGTTAGCATATTCCAGATTTGTTTTATATCTTTTTCTGTCTATAATTTTTCCTTTTTCTTCTCTGAACCATTTGGAAGCTACTCGCAGATATTGTGGTGCCCTGTGCCTCAGTACTTCAGCATGTATCTGCCAAGCACCAGAATACAATTATCTCACTTGGGAAATTAAGCCTTAATACAATACTATTTTCTAATATGCAATTCACCTTCCTATTGTTTTATAAAAATATTTCAGGGCCTATGACCTTTCCTATCAATACCTGATAACTCCATTTCTTTAAACAGCTTTTGAGCCCCTTGAACTCTTTCCTGGACACTTAGAAGTTGGCATATCATTTCACCTCTCCCTAATTGTTGCTCCTTTTGTATAGAAGCTGTTAGTATCCGCTGAAACGTTTGCTCTTTTTCCTTTGCATCTTTTGCTTTTGGTTTAATGATGTTACTACTGTCTGTGTTTATGTTGTTCCTTACAGAGATATTTGGATGCAGGTAGTAATTATGGAACATGCTACATTACCACTTACATTAGGCACTTAAGAAATGTCTGATAAAACTGTTTTAAAAATCAGATTAAGGAGCTGGCCCATGGCATAGTGGTTAAGTTTGTGGGCTCTGATTTGGTGGCCCAGGGTTCGCCGGTTTGAATCTTGGGTGCTGACCTAGCACTGCTCATCAAGCCAAGCTGTGGCAGGCGTCCCACATATAGACGAAGATGGGCATGGATGTTAGCTCAGGGCCAGCCTTCCTCAGCAAAAAGAGGAGGATTGGCACAGATGTTATGTCAGGGCTGATATTCCTCAAAAAAAAAAAACCAAATTAAGACTTTTTAATCTTCCTTCAAAAAATGTATTACTGACCTTCTCAAAGGAGTTTAATACATTGGTGATCCAGACTTGGTTTTCTAACAATTTATGATTTTCAATTATAAAAATAAACAAGCAAAACATTATCTGTTATTTATAATTGCAAAATATGAGAGCCTTCCTAAATGCCCAAATCGAGGAGAGTGGTTGAATAATCTGTGGTACATAAACATAATAGAGTCTTTCCTGTCTCTAAAATAATGAAGTTCTCTGTGAACTAAGTATAATTCCCCAAGATGTATTGTTTAGTGAACAAAGCATGGAAGAGTATTTCTAGTATGCTACCCTGTTTGTAAGAAACAAGAAGTGGTAGCTAGTCTCCGAGGAGGTCCTCAGTCACCCTGCCTGTACGTGTTCACACTTTTGTGTAGTCCTCTCCCACACTGTCTCAGGGTTATTTTATGTGACTAATAGCATATGGCAGAGCTGATAGTATGTCACTCCCAAGATGGTCATAAAAGACTATGGCTTCTGTCCTGGCCTTTGACTTTCTCATTCTGGGTCACTTGCTCTGGAGGAAGCAAGCTGCCATGTTGTGAACTATGCTATAGAGAAGCCCATATGGGGAAGTACTGAATTCTTTGACCAACATAGGCTTGTGAGAAACCGAGGCCTGCCAAAACTGCAAGAAATACCTGCAAGCAGATTCTCCGGTCTCAGTTAAGCCTTAAGATATTGTAGCCCCAGCCTCTAGCTTGGCTGCAGCTTTATTAGAGATAGGAAGTCAGATTGATCCAGCTAACCAATCCCGATTACTTACTCTCAGAAACTATATAAAATATTTGTTCTTTCTTTTTTTAGAGGAAGATTAGCCCTGAGCTAAAATCTGCTGCCAATCCTCCTCTTTTTGCTCAGGAAGATTGGCCCTGAGCTACCATCTGTGTCTATCTTCCTCTATTTTCTACTTGGGACCCCTGCCACAGCACGGCTTGATAAGCAGTGCATAGGTCCACACCTGGGATCTGAACGGGGGAACCCTGGGCCGCCGAAGTGGAATGCACGAACTTGACCACTGAACCACCAGGCTGGCCCCTAAAATATTTGTTCTTAAGCTGCCAAGTCTTGAGGTAATTTGTTAGATAGAAATAGATAAATAAGTCACAGGGAAATTTTTAAACAACACTTACTGAACTGCTTATTTTAATTTTACTTTTTTTCCAAAATGAAACACAAGAAGGATAAATCAGAAAATGTTGAAATTGGTTACCTACAAGGGTGTGGGGACTCCAGTGGGAAAAGGGGAGGGAAGACATTTCGTAGAGTATACCTTTCTGGTATAATTTTAATTTCTGGAAGCGTGTTGATGTTTCACATATTCAAAAAATAATTAAATCAAGGATGGGGGAAGAACCCCCAAATTTGAATGCAAACAGAAACAAATGAACATCTGTGTTTCAAATAAATAGCCATACTGAAGGAAATAAAGAAGAACTAATCCACGTAGCTTTTGAACACAGGACTTTGACTTTAGACCCTCAGTCTAGAAGGGGGAAAAGGTAATTTCAAACAAATCTTGAATTCTTTTTATTAAGTTGTTTTGCAATGATGTGATGTGTAATTCAATTTTATTTATATTGTAAGATTGATTAAACATGTTGGGAGCCAAGGCTCTGACTATGGAATAAGAGATATACAAATGTGGAATGGGGAGAAGATAAAGGAGAACCTTGTAGAGTTGGATTGAGGTTATAGGTATCAGAATCATAGAGGAAAAGATCTCCTAGGAGCGGCCAGCCTGGTGGCACAGCAGTTAAGTTCACATGTTCCACTTTGATGGCCCAGGGTTCACGGGTTCAGATCCCCGGTGTGGACCTATGCACTGCTTGTCAAGCCATGCTGTAGTAGGCGTCCCACATATAAAGTAGAGGAAGATAGGCATGGATGTTAGCTCAGGGCCAGTCTTCCTCAGCAAAAAAAGAGGAGGATTGCCAGATGTTAGCTCAGGGCTAATCTTCCTCAAAAAAAAAAAAAAAAATCTAGGGCTGCTGTAGAAAGGCCTGGAAGCAGTGTGTCTGTCACTCCTAGTAGCAATAGAGCACACCTGTTTCCCATATCTTGGTTTCTGCATGCTATTTCCCTACGTGTTCTTCAAAGAACTCTGAAAAAAATGACTGATTTCAGGACTAGGATAGCAAAGGTATAAGATGAGCCTGGAATATTTTGTTGTCCTATAAAGTAAGGAAGTGCACAAAAAAATAATGGGGGCATATCAAAGAGACACAGGAGCCATCTTGAAGGGGCTCCCACTGACCAAATCTGAGATAATTCAACCATCAAAATAAATAATGATAGTAATAGATTCTAGCCCATTAGAAAAAATAGGAATAGAAACGTTTATACAGTGATAATAAATGAGTGAATAAATGGATGGGGGAAAGGTTCTTTCTTTTTGTTAGAATGCCCGTTGATAAATGTAGAGGGACTCTTGGAGTTGGAAAAATCACCATTTGCAACTGTCACAGTAAAGACTGGTTAGGACAGGAATCATTAATGGATGTTAAATTTCAAGGACCAGATTTGATGAGGAACAAGTATATTTGCATGGTTCTCAGCATGTCTGTCCATAGATTGATTATTATTTGGGAAAAACAGTAACTATATAGCGGAGAAAATCTGACAATACATTTATTGTGGAAGCAAAATTAACATCATCAGTGAGTCAGATAAACCTTGTGTGCTGGCTGATGTAACACCTGAGAAGGATACAACATGTCTTAAGTTGCATTCTAGTCAGGGGTGCATAACTGAATCTCATGGGGAACTATCAGACAAATATAAATTTAGCCGCTTTCTACAAAATAATTGGCCTGTATTTTTCAAAAATGTCAGTGTCTTGAAAGACAAAGGCTGAAGAATTATTCCAAATTAAAAGAGGTTAAAGAGACATAACAACAAAATGCAAAATACGTGATCCTGGACTGGAGGGGAAAAGATGCTATAAAGGATGTTACTGGAACAGTAACAGAATTGTAATATTTGTTCTATGTTAGATAAAAGTATTGTACCAATGTTAAATTTCCTGAAGTTGATTACTGTACAGTGCTTACATAAAAAAAAATCCTTGTTTTTAGGAATTACATTGAAGTAATAAAAGACAAAGAGACATGATATATTGCAACTTTCTGAAATTGTTCAGAAAAATCATTTATTATTTGTACATACATATATACATAGAGACATAGAAAGGAAAGAGAGGATATAAAACACATGGACAAAATAGTGAAAATTGATGGTCTGGACAAAGAGTTTACAGGAGTCCTCTGTACTGAGTTTATAATTTTTCTTTGTTTTTGAAATTAATTTAAAACTAAAGGTTTTTAAAAGCTAACACTCTGGGAAAAAAGTGACAGTGTTTGGTCAGTAAATTCTATGGTCACTCTAACTATTTTTTTACTTTTCAATCTCACATACAACCTCAGATAGTCTCTTATTTTGAATTACTCGTGATTAGGAAAAGCTCAGTCTTTTTTTTTTTTTCTTTTCTTTACATTTTACTTCTAACTGCATTGATGTTCTTTTCTATTTATTATTTCCTCAAAATTAAATACTTGTTTGTTTTCTATCAATAAAGGTCAAAGTTCCCTTGCCTTGCTTTAGATCAGAACACTATCTTATGGGCATTATCATAATTGTTATCTCCCCATGTTTTCTATTTGTTTTGAAGAAAACTCTTGGCATTAAATTTGTTGAGATTGTTTTGAAACAAATCATATCTGTACCCTTTTGTCTTTTCTTTTCCTCGGGAACACAGTAGACTCAGTGTTCCTATTTGGATGAGAATATATTCATTAGTGGGCACAGGGTGGGTACTAACTAGTTCCTGGGAAGCTGTTTAACCAAATTAGCCTTCTTAGCTTTGTGTAGCTGAGCAGTATCTTCTCTTCTCAGGGCAAGGATCAGGCTTACTTACAGTGTCAATAATTTAGAGTATCTTAAAATTGTCTGTTTGATCTTCAGCCTCTGACAGTTTCAGAATTGCTGGACTTTTTGGATGTGGACAGTGAAGTCATTTGAACTGACAGCTTGACTGGGCGTAGAGAGGAATACAGTGAATCTTATCCTCAAGTCTTTCTGAATGAAAGTGGAAAATGAATAATTAAATGAAATGACTATGAGTGTTGTTTTACATATGGCAATTTCTTTTGAAAGAAGTAGTTTTTTAGGAGATTAATTAGACAGGAAATCAGTGCTAGGTAAGGAAGTCTTTTTAGATAGACGGTCCATTGATTTGCGGGTTATCAGAACTTCCTCATCTCCAGTTTGTCTCATATTTCTTTTCTTTCTGAAGAGGAATAACATTCTGTGTATCAGTTTTTATTTATGTTCTTTCCCTCTGGTTTTTTCTTTGTGGAGAAGAATTCATTGCTCTTTATAATTCTAGTTATATGTATTTGACTTCCGTGTTTGCAAATAGGCCCCAGGTGAATGAAAAAGAATCTTTTTTCTCTATTGATGTTCTAATCTTTCCATACGTTGTTTTTCTATTATTTTATTACCCTTCATTGCCCTGAAAGTGAATGATATATTGCTTATGACAGGACATAAAAATGACTCTTGTTTTCAAGAAGTTATTAGAATGCCAGTGGCAGTAACAGACAGACATGGAGAGTATCCTTTTCTCCAGAAGAGCAACAAATTTTGTAAACTTGTTTGCAAAATAAGTCTTCTTTCACTTTTGAAACCTAGTAAGGGAAAATAAAATAACCGCTAGCCTATACTCTTTGTAAAACAAAAACAAAAACATGCTATGTAGAAATGTTAATAATTTATAGAAGAGAAGGATAGCCAAGAATATAGAAGAGAAAGAAAAGTAAGAGTGGAAGCAATATTTAAACTCTTTACCGTCATACCAAAAGTTTATGATTTTACTCATTTCTTTCTCTTAAGGATATATTTTTATACATACTCTTCTCAATATTTTAATTTTTAATTAGGGAACATTTGACAGTTTAAAGGACTAGGGCTTCATAGAAAGTTCTTGGATCCTTTTATATTTCCCTATATTTACGTTAAATCATGGCTCTCATGTCAGTGTTACTCTCCCCATTATTTAAAGTATATTTTGGGCCAAATGTCATGCTTAATTAAATGTTTTGAGTGATACTTTGAATTATGGCAGGTTTTGGTCCTAAAGATCTTCCAATCTCCTAGAGAAGAAAATAACCATGATTATACAGCCACGCCTGTGTATATATACACACACACATACATTTTACATGATTTTTTTTCAGAACAAAGGAGATATTATTGAGTGATAGTTTATATATTTTGTTTCTGAAAGAATGGAAAAAATTATTCCAAATATTTTTCACTTTAGGTCATTATGTGATACTTTTCAGAGAAAAATCATTAGAGAAAAGTTGAGATGATATTTTTAAACATGATTTGACCAAAGAATGAAGGTAAAGATAGTCTCCCCTAAGAAATATTTGAAAATGTGAAGTTGAAAATTCTTTTAAATATGCTAAAAACTATAAAAGCAGGAAGGAGAATGGCGTACTTTTTGGAATACAAAAAAAATAGGAAGATGATGTACAGAAAGTTCCACAAGAGAAATTAATGTACATACATTGTAAAATTGGTGCCCAGATCACAGAGCTAAAGGACACTTAAAGGGATTAAACTTAATTAAAAAGAGATGAAAGTGGGGTGAGGATGTCCTGAAAATTTTACTCATAGAGAACAAAGTGAACAAAGTCCTTAGGAAGCTACATAGATTGCAAAAAGACTTAAGTTTACAAGATAGCTGCCTTCCAACAGAGTTGTCTCTCAAAACAAATGGTTGTCGTACCCACTTCTGTTATTAAGTTGACTTTCTACGCATGAACCTGAGTTGAAAAGCATCGCTAGACTTTTCTTATCCCACTTTGCCAATAAGTTTGCCATTGTCCGGTGATGTGATATAGTTAAGTCTGAGTGTTCTCAATTTTGTTATTTAAAGCAAATCAGAGTGCTACCTTATAGATTTTTTAAGGTTAAAATTCAGGAACACTCGTGTATTTTTTAAAATAGATCTATCTTTAGTTGATCCAAAAACCAACTCAGCTTTCTAGTAACCCATCTTTGCAAACTGTAAGTTGTTTAAACATAGGAAAACAGCTTATGAGCATTTTTTATTGGTAGAATGGAAGAGCAGTTTTCTTTTAATTTTGATGTATCATTTCTCTGTGGGCTAAAAAAAATGAAATGTATTTTTTAATTGAAATAATGAAGTGTATATGATCACTTTAAAATACGTTACATAGTTGATTTTTTTCTTTCCACTGTATAGTCTTGTTCCTCTAATCCTTTAATTGTTTGGATGTCTGGATTTTCCTAAGTATTTTTCAGTAAAAGATCTTAGATCTTTTCATCATGTAGGAGAATATAACATATATATATATATATATATATATATATATATATATATATATATACACACACACTGTGTTTTATGTGTTTAATGCAATTCAATAGCTTTTGTATTTATCTGTGATTTAATTAAATGGATTTACTTAACTGCTGAAGCTATTCTTCAGAAGCTGTAGTGAGTTCTTAGTGTCATAGGCGATTTTGGTTTTTGTTGTGAGTGTATTGTAGGGAGGGGGTGAGTTGAAGAGTGTGCAGAAGCAAAGGACTTCTTTGAGTACTTGCAGGCCCTAAACTTGGGATCTTCGATTCATTTTCCCTTAAGACACTCATTCATACATATGCCTTCCAGAAAACTGTAGAAAGCTTGGTGTCCCAACACGGTGAGGACCATTCAAGAGCCATGGGAGATGTGCTTTTATTTTCTCAATAAAGGATCATTTCAGAAAAGCATCTGGACCTCTGTAAATCTTTCCCAGTCCATCTGAACTCTTTAGCTGAAACGTACTTATGCAGGAAATATATCAAAAATTCTCTCTGGTAATTTTGACATTCTTACATCTTAATCATGCCAAGATTAGGTTTCTCCTTAAATACAAAGCTATACTATTTGAGTTATTTATTGGAGAATAGTTCACCCCTGAGCATTTTTAGTTAGACTGTAATATTGGAAAGTAAATAAATCACTATCAGACTGGATCCATTATATTTAAGAATCTGTCTTTGGTTATATGGATGGCAGTGATTGAGAATTCAATTTGGCATAGTAAGAGTGCACCAAAGATGGGTTCATCATTTTTTTAATTTGTAAATTTGTGCTCAGCTAATCAATAGAAATAATTTTATAGAAATAATAATATACAAATAATTTTTTCAATTAATCAATTAAATGTTCCTTTTGAGAAATAAAATAGCACCTTATATATGGGAACTGTTGTGACACAGCTAGGCCACCAACAAAAACAAAGTCATTGTGAATTCAAAACATACCAGACATCCTCCTCACCTGGCTAATATGGGTGATGGTTGCGTTTTCACCTGGTCATAGAATTGACTCCATTTTCTAATAGCACGCAATCTAGAACAAACCTCTGCTTCCTTAGACCCTCCCCACAAATCTCCCAAACAAAGCTCAAATGCTGTAGTAGATTCTCTCTAACGTCCTCTCAGAGAGATGCCCTACTCTTCCCCATTGTGTGTGTTCTCCCTCACGGTAACAAGGAACAAACCCACCTTGTTCAACTGTAGGTGTCTTCTTGGTGGTCTTCACTGGAGGGCATTGACACTTTCCTTAAAGCTGTGTCTCAAGAGACAAATTATTTCCCCAACATTTAGGAGTTGAATGCTTTGTTAACTTTTGGTATATATAGTTTTTGAATTCAGCATGTGTCAGACATTTTGATGGTTAAGTATATCAGGATAAATAAGGCACTATCTCTGTCCTCTAAAAAATTTCAGACTGAGCAATTGATGCATTTTCATATAATAACAACAGTGAGCCTAATGTATTTATAGATTATACTCATTTTTTTTTTTTTACCATATTTCAACTGAAGGCAAAAAAAAAAAGCTTGAACATTTGTTCATTTTGTATAGGGATTCTGGTTAACTTGATAAGGACTAAATTTTTGGAATTTATTTACAAAAACTTTAGTGCTACAAAGTATTCATAACATTATAAAATTGCTTCTGAGAATGCATCTTTTAAAATGTGTGTATATCAGAGAAAAAGAAACAGGGAGAGACTGAGAAAGAGATGTGTACTTTGTAACTCCGTCATAATGATTTACACAGAAGCCAGTTATGATGATCTATTATGTGCCTTTCCTAAAACAGCTCCTGGAATTACTGTTAGTTCCATCATCTGCCCCAGGATATATCTATCTCCACAAGACGTTTTCTGTAAGATGTGAAAGCTTCTCAGTTCAGTCTGTGTGGTGAAAACTATGGATCTTCATCGCACACAAAGCAGAGAATGCATCTTAAACTAAGATTTCACTCTTGAGCAAATAGCCTCACCAAATCTTCTTATATTCTAAAGCAAATCATTGGGCCCCTGGGATTTAAAATTTCCACACTTCCAAATAGCTACTGATAGTTCTTTACAAGCTTGATCTAGAAGTATTTGACTTGAGTCTTTTAAAGTTATTAAGATGAGAAAACGTAAGTCTGTCAAGAATCCAAAATAGCTAGCTGAAATTTTGTGCTCACTTGCTCTTAGGTAGTCTTTGTCACCGTTCCTGGGTAATTATTTGCAGAAGCCGTTAGAAATGGCTTGTTCTATCAGTTAAGCTACATTTACTCAAAATAAATACGTAGTATGTTTTACTAGCACAGAATGAGAGAGTGTGTAAAGGAAGAATCATATTTAGTATTTGAACAGTGCTAGTTGCCCCTAACTGTAGCTTTCTCTAAAATCTGTAACTATTATAACATAATCAGAAATTAGAAATGTGAATTTATTAGAAACGGCTATCTACTTTTGTCACACTAAGATTTCTACAAGCATAATTTAAATTTTCTGTCTACTTTTGTCACACTAAGATTTCTACAAGCATAATTTAAATTTTCTGTCTATATGCTATTTGGGCTGGGCTGATTAATCTGAGGTGGTGGCAGATGGACCAGAATAATGCCATCCTTCCTAAACATGACCAGCCATGAACTATCTAGCTGTAATTTGTCAGACTGTTCTTTTATGTATAAAATAAATCTTGTAATATTGTCCTTAAAATAGTACTCAGTTTAGTTTAGAATATTGAGCACCATTATTTTTTTTTTTAGGAAGATTATCCCTGAGCTAACTACTGCTAATCCTCCTCTTTTTGCTGAGGAAGACTGGCCCTGAGTAACATCCATGCACATCTTCCTCTACTTTATATGTGGACGCCAACCACAGCATGGCTTTTGCCAAGCGGTGCCATGTCCTCATCTGGGATCCAAACCAGCAAACCCTGGGCCACTGAGAAGCGGAACGTGAGATCTTAACCGCTGTGCCACCGGGCTGGCCCTGAACACCATTTTTTTCTTCTTTTAGCTCTAATTTCTCATCAAGTCCTCTCTCGAGATGTTTTAATTTTCTACTTAAAATGAATAATAGTACCTTTAGTAAAAATGTGTTAATTCTTTCTAGCAAATAAACCTTGATTTATACCTGCAAAGAATATTATTAAATAACCGTACATACTTTAGTATCTCATAAGAATTCATGTAAATTCGAATCGAAACAGAAAATTCGTTATTTTACCTCTTTTGAGGGACTACTATTGTAATAATAGCCTTTTTAAAAGTATATAGGTACTGTACTTCTTTATAGCCTGTTGTCATAAAGTAGCTGATTATGCTGTACTCCCATAAACAGTAAGAAAAGATTACTATTTATCTAATTTATTTTTATATAAATTTTAAGTCAGCAAAAGGAAAATAGAGATCAAGTAAAATTAAAAATCTGCTTTGTTAAACATAATTTCATATGAGAAATTATTCAGATATGTTTGCTTTTTACCCATATTTTGAAGTCATTTATAGAATTTTGGAAGTCAATTTTTATTATTAATTTATTCATTAGGCATAGTCTTGAAAAGAAATAGGAAAGAAATTTAAGATGATACCCTTCACAGCCACTAAGATGGCTACCAAACAAAACAACAGAAAATAACAAATATTGGCGGAGATGTGGAGAAATTGGAACCCTCGTGCACTATTGGTGGGAGTGTAAAATGATGCAGCTGCCATGAATAACAGTATGGAGGTTCCTCAAAAAGAGAAGTAGAATTATGGTGTGGTCCAGCAGTTCGACTTCTGGGTATATATTCACAAGAATTGAAAGCAGAGGCTTAAAGAGATATTAGTACGCTCACGTTCGTAGTAGCGTTATTCGCAATAGATAAATGGTGGGAGCAACTCAAATGTCCATCGAGAGGTGAATGGGTAAACAAGATGTGGTACATACATAAGATAGAATTTTATTCAGCCGTTTAAAGGCTCGCACTTATAATTAGTCTAGTATTCTGTAGATAGAGGAGAAGAAAACAACAAGTTCTTTTTGTATCATAAGTGACTACATGTTTGATTAGTTTATGGATTGCTATTAAAATTTTTGTCTTCCTACAGTAATTCGAATAGCTCTCTCTTCAGAACTATTTGCCTTGCTTTAGGGGGAAGAGAGATGTTCTAAAAGGCTCACAAGTTAGAGTCAGCCAGACTTTGTACTGAGAAGTACATTTATATGTATATGTTTATAATAATTTTTGACTGAACTAAAAGCATAACATTTTCATTTAGCAACTTCAAATTGCCAGATCAAATTTTGTGCTTATTTATCCTGATTTATCCATAATGCAGTTTTTGAAATCTCTATCTTAATCCTTTCTTATTGGCTTTTTCGGGAGTTTCTAGTGCAACTTTGTGATACTTTCATTCTTAGTTCTAAGCCTAGACACAAGAGACTCCTCTGTTGTTGCAATGGAGCTTCCCCAGATAAGACGTTGTTTAAGAAACGTATCCAGGGGCCGGCTCCGTGGCCGAGTGGTTAAGTTTGCGCACGGCCCAGGGTTCGGATCCTGGGCGCGGACATGGCACTGCTCGTCAGGCCACGCTGAGGCGGCGTCCCACATCCCACAACTAGAAGGACCTGCAACTAAAATATACAACTATGTACTGTATGTACTGGGGGGTTTGGGGAGATAAAGCAAAAGAAAAAAAAGATTGGCAACAGTTGTTAGCTCAGGTACCAATCTTTAAAAAAAAAAAAAAAAGAAACGTATCCAATTCCAAGGATGGGAAAGTGAGTTAGGTATTCCTCTTCTTTTAAAAAAAGGCATTGAGTGTTCCTGGAGATAGAAGATTGAATGTAAAATATGGTTCCTGACTTCAGGGAGTTCAAGTTGGGCAAGGAAGACAGACCCACAAATGATTTTTCGTTCAATATAGAAAGTGCTATAGAGCACAGAGGAAGGGGCAGTTGATTCTCTGCAGAAATTACTAAAGCCAGGAATTCAGCATTTACTGCATCTGGGTTCTCAATTCACTTGTCAGGCTTCCTGCTTTCTGTCTAACATTTTTGTGTATTTTACCGTTTTTACTATTTTGTTTTCCCATACTTTGGCTCTACAATGTCAAAAGAATATGGCCTAGATTAAAATCAAATGGTCTTATTCAGTTTCACTCTCCAGTTACTTCTGGGTCATCTAAAAGCTTGGCACAAAATAAATGCAATAAATAAACTAAGCAGACGGAAAAAAATTCAACTCTTCTTGAGCTTGTTCTCGGCAATAGTAATATCATTCTACCAAATAGATAGCACTTTCTTCTGTATCCATCAGAAGGCGTCAAGTGATCAGAATCATGATGTAAAACGTGAATACAGGAAATAAGTGTCTAGGATGAGGGTAAAAGTGTGCTTGCCTGTGTGTGCGCACTGGTTTGCTAGTTGTTTTTTAAACTTACAGCTTATATGACCTTGGAACTTTTTCCCGAAGGTAGTAATAGGTAGTAACTTATTTAACTTGAGTTCCAAAGTGCCCTTTCTTTAATTTTCTTAAGATATAATTAATATCCTGCTACCAAAGAAGCAGAAAGAAAGGAAAAGGAAATAGATATCTTCCGTCTGCAAATTCATAGATTTCTGTGCTTTATTTAGTGTTTACTGTAGCTGATATACTGGCGGTACACAGCGTGCCTGCATGTGTGCGCACACACGCACACACACACACACACACACACACACACACAGAGACATGGGTAATGAATAACTAGCAGAACTGATCCTGAAGCCAGGCTGATGATGTCATTATTAAGAAAGCAACAATATCTTGATAAAAGGGTTACAGGTCACTTCTGTGGCTGTGGTGTGGCCTAGTGAGGAAAGATTGTTTTATGTGGCCTTGTCCACATCCCATTGGAAACAGTCGTTATCAGCAGGGCTGACTTGCACTTCCTCAGTATTTAACAGAGTACTAATCCTAGATTAATTCTATTTTTAATTTATCTCAAATCTCGTGCTTTAAAATACTGACTACTTATTTGCATATTAACCTTCAGTCAAATGTTATAAGGATTGCTACATTGCCGAGTTGGTATATTTCTGTGGTAGATAGATGATAATAAGCCAAAATTGATATGTGTTTCATGAAATCATATGCAATTTAATTTAAATTTAAAGTTAAAAATTAACAAACAAAACACATGAAATATAGCAACAAATTTATATTTTCATTATGACTTAGCATTATTGACATGTGGATGAACTTGAAGCTGCTAGAAGTCAACAGGTCACCAACTAGGATATTAAAAAATACCACGTATCTGTATGATGGGAACTTATTACTCATACATACATCTTTCTTTTGGAATGAGGTTCTCTCTCTAATGAGGAAATAGAGGTTTTACTCTTTGTAAGGGTCTATCAGTCTCAGTAAGGGCTCTCTCTTTTGATGTGGAGGAGAAGGGAAAGTTCATCTGCATGATTTTTCTAGTTATCTTTCTCTGAATAGCTTTCGCTTTTTCTTAGAAATTACTTAAACCCTCTATTTTTTCCACTATTTTATTAATATGGTAATCAGTCTTTATAGTTTTCTTCTACTATTATGATTACAACTTTCTGAGGACCCAGCAAAATTCTTAGGACAGTAAGATAAAATGCCTCCCCCCCTTTTCATTATGTAAAAGCCATTTTATTATAGAGAAAGTTAGTGGGGTATGGAGAAATCTTTTTTCTCAGATTCCTTAAATGTTAGTGCTTTTTAATCAAAATTCTTTCACTGATGTTAATGAAAAAGAGGTTCTACTTCCTGGTGATTTACAGGGAGAGATAAACAATATTAGTAAATCAAATGCTGTGAAATTTGAAAAGTATTCTTCTTATCATCATCATGATCTCGTGTTGGAGCTTTACTTTGAGTCACGCATTGTTGGGTGTTTTCTTTATATTACCCTTGACCCTCAGAGCAACCCATAAGATAAGCATTATCTTTCTCTTTTTATGATGAGAAACATGCAGCTCAGAGAAAGGCTAAATGATTTGGTCAAACTCGCATGGCAATGTAGTAGCAGACCCGGGATTCATTCAAAATGTCTGGCACAAAAGGTAATGCTCTTTGTTATGACTAACCAATGATTCCCAAGACAGGCCCAGGCCCTGCGCCCCCCGTGGACATGTGCACAGACCACCCCCATCTTATGTGATGAAAGTCATAAAATTAGAGGAGGAAAAAAATTAAAAGACAGCAGTAATATACCATCCTGACTCCAATTAGAGGTTTTTAGCTTCTCCGTTTATTATAAGCCTCTTCAGTCTTTTTTTTTTTTGTCTTCAATAAACATGTGTAGCCCTGGAAGAGAATCATTATTAACCCATCTTATCTAATATCAAAGATTACTATAAAAATCCCAGATACAAATGTTTTTGCCAGAAAGACTTTGTTCTTGGGTCAAAGAAGGAAAAACCCCAAAATATATGTATCCTTTTCTAGAAAATTATTTTTGAGTAAGGTACTTATATAATGTACATTTTAAAGGGCCTGTGAATTACATAAAAAGAAATGTGAATATAATTTTTAAAAAACGGTATGAAGCAAATAAACTTGAATTAAATCATATCAGTGTTAAATTATTTGGAACCTACCTAAGGCCATGTTTTTAAAAAGTAAGTTGGAGACTTCAGCCACTGAAGATTGGTTTGAATTTGCCTGTTTTTTGGGGTTTTTTTTTTTAAGGTGAAGTGAGAAGAAGTTAAAGGGAAGAGAACAAAGCACATTGTGAATGCTCATGAATCAAATTACTCTTATTTAACTGACAAAGTTTGCTGGTTAGGGTACTAACCACATAAAAGCAAAGGTATATTTGTCATCAGGGTCTGCTGGATCCAGGGACTCGAGCTGTACCACGTGTCTGACTGTCACTGTCTCTCTAACCCACCCGCCTCCTTTCTGGCCCCTTCCCTGCTCCCTTCCCCTCACTCTTATACCTTCTCCCTCCTGCCCTCTTTATGTTATTTCTCTTTCCCTTCTCTGTTCTTTCTGTCCCCAACCCCCACTGCCCAGTGATTGCAGCCTGTCTCCATTTTCTGTTTTTCTGTTTTCTTAGGCTCTTCATATGTTGAAGAACATGGCCATTGGCAGCTCCAAGGCCACAACCCTATAGCTCTTATTATTTCTCTAATGTAAAAAGAGGGCTCTTTCCTAGTGAAAAGTCTCAAGGAAGAACTCTGAGCTGCCTGAGTCAAATATCTATACCTGGATCAAGCACTGCTCTGGGGCTGGAGTGTGATGATTGGCCAGGGGTAAGCAGGGCTCTGTGATTGGGAACTCCACCAGAGTCACATAATCATAGTAAAGGAGAAGCAATTTCCCAAAACAAGGGAGAGAGCGCTTACCAGAAGAAGGATGTAACAGGCACTTGGGTAGACAAAAATAACATGTCTACTGTGCTTTTCTGTTTGGATTTGTATTTTTCCCTAGTTTATTCCTAACCTAGTACTAATAGCTAAAAATGGAATATTTCTTATGTAAAACATGCTTTTACAAAAAATTAAATTTTAATTCCTTTGCACTTGAAAAGAGATATGAATGTGGTTCCTCAGAATTTCACCAGAATCTTTATTTCAGAATACATAAACATGTTTTTATTGATAAAGAATATTTTTTATATCATTGTGAACTTAACCAAAAAGTAGAGTAGCTGTCTTATTTAGATGTTCACTATATTTTTTCTTTTTTCAAAAGTTTTTTGGTGAGGAAGATTGGCCCTGAGCTAACGTCTGTTGCCAATCTTCCTCTTTTTGCTTGAGGAAGATTGTCACTAAGCTAACATCTGTGCCAGTCCTCCTCTGTTTTGTATGTGGGATGCCACACAGCGTGGCTTGATGAGCAGTGTGTAGATCTGGGCCCAGGATTCCAGCCCATGAACCCCAGGCCGCCAAAGCAGAGCATGCAAAGTTAACCACTACACCACTGGGCTGGCCCCACCATATTTTTTTTATTGAAATATAATTGAAATACAATATTCTATTAGTTTCAAGTGTACATCATAGTGATTCATATTTATATATATTATGAAATGGTCACTATGATAAATCTAGTTACCATCTGTCACCCTAAAAGTTATTATAATTTATTGACTCTGTCCCTATGCTGTACATTACATCCTCATAGCTTATTTAATTTCTAGAAGTATACACCTCTTAGTCCCCTTCACCTATCTCAGCCGCCCCACCTCCTCCCTGCTCTGGTAACTGCCAATTTGTTTCCTGTATCTATGAATCTGTTTCTGTTTGTTTTGTTTTTTCGATTTCACATATAAGTGAAATCATACGATATTTGTCTTTCTGTCTGACCGTATATTTTTTAAACAGCTTATTCTTCAAAAGAAGGTCATGCCATGTAGAATTCTATTTGTTGCTTTATAGTCTATAACCGTAGGTGTTAAATTTCGTGTGCCTTATTGAAGAAAATTCTTTATTCCTAGCACCTTCTAGGGAATACCTTTCTAGACAGTATAATCTACTTTCTGTTTATAGAGGAACATTTATAGAGGCAGCATTTGGTGTGGTTAAAACTTCTCTGTCGGCCATGTGCTAGCTGTGATAGATGCAATAATGGCCCCCAGGGGTGTCCAGGTGCTAACCCCCAGAACCTGTGACTGTTACTTTACAGGGTAAAAGGGACTTTGCAGACGTGATGAAGTTAAGGATCTTGAGATGGAGAGGTCATTTTATCAGGGTAGGCTCAATGTAACCACAAGGATCCTTATAGAAAGGATGAAAGAGCGCCAGTCACAGAAAGAGATGTGACATGGAAGCAGAGGTCATAGTGATGCAGGGCCATAAGCCAAGGAATGTGGGCACCCTTTAGAAGCTAGAAGAGAAAGCAAGGAAATGGGTTCTCCCCTAAAGCCTCCAGAAGGAATGCAGCCCTGCTGATCTCTTTTAGACTTCTGATGGCCAGAATTATGAGAATAAATTTGTGTTTTCAACTATTGTTTCTAATAATTTGTTACAACAACAAAAAGAAATGTATTAGCTATGTGACCTTCTACTGCTCAGTTTCCTTATCCATAAAATAGAGGTAATCATAGAACCAAAGCATTATTTCAGGATTAAATGAGTTCATTCAAGGAGAGTGCCTGTCAAATGATAAGATTTTATATATAATTTTGTATATGAACTAAACTTAGAGACTAACGGATGGATCTAATGAAGAGAAGACAGTAATAATGCATGCATGGGTACTTAAACCCAAATTTATTATCGTTAACGTGTATACAGCTGTGACATAAAAGTCTCGCATGTAATCATGGATCTGGAAGGGACCTTAGATTTGGAGGTTAGCTAATCTAATCCATCACCCATAAGGATTCTAGACTATATTCCTATGTGTCACATTTCTCTACTGTGTCCCTGTGAGCTCTCTGCCATAATTAGTCCATTGTTGAATAACTTAAGTGGTTAGAAATATTTCCCCCATTTATTAAGCCATATATAGTAAGTTCTTTTTGGAACTACATTGTACATGGCTAACCATTTTCCTTTTTCGAGTATCCTCTGAAATACTGGCAGTAGGAATCAGAACCCTTCCTATGACCACCACCTCTACCACCACAGTCTTTTATACTGAAAGCTAAATAGCCACCTCCTTTAAAAAATTTGTTTTATTCTCTGATACAACGTAAGTTGCCATTTGCTTTTTTATAAATTTGTCACATTAATTCATTGAGCTTTCTGCCAAACCAGCTTCAGAGTAGTTTAATCTGGGCTAGTCCTGAGTCAGTTTTTACTCTTTCTTATATATTTGAACAGTTCACTTTTCTTTTTACTCTAATAGCAGGACGTTTTATTTACCCTCATTCTTCATGTTCTTGTAACACTCGCCATCAGTTGCCATCATTCTGTATCCTGAGCTGGATTCCTCAAGACCAGATTTTGTTCTCTCTTGTTATCTAGATAGCCAGCTGTGCCCTTTTTCAAATTCCCATTTCTTTTAAGTTAGCATGAAGAAATGATGAATTTGCCAAGTCCTTTGGTCCCTTGCCCAGGACTTCAGAGTCACTAGACATGGTCTGTATTTCTTTTGGTGAAGTTATTCATCTCTCTAAGATTCAGTAAAAGTGATTAATGATGTGTTTGACACATTATCTAAGCACACTCTCAGTCACTTCTTGGCATGTGCGTTTGAGTGAGGTGGCCTTATAAAAAGCTTGTGCTGCCTCTATGAGTCATCATTAACCAACGCTGGTCTGTTTCTCTGAATACTCTAGCATGTTGCAAAGATTCTTCAGTCCTTAATACCTGTGAATTCTCACCATTATTGCATGCATCTTTAAAAGCCCTAGATTATCTACTAAGAAAAGCCTTATTTTTTCATTCTTCTGGTCATTAATACTCAGTACTTCTTATGTCTTACTCACCTCTGAGTCTCCGGCCTTCTCAGTCTACCTCACCAGCTTCATTCCCGGATTTTCCCCTCCCTGATTAGATTCCTCCCTCTCCTTTTGCTGCTCTCCTTCTTCTCCCTTCTGCCCAACCCCCCTTTCCCTTTTCTTCTCTTTCCTACCCATCACTCCACTTCTACCAAATCAGCATCCAGAAGTCATGCTCTGAATCTCAGAAGTTCCTTGTATGTAGGCGAGCCTTCTCGCCTCGCTCAGGGAGAATGTGCCCCTGCTCCACTGGGAGGGTTCACTAAGTTTTGTAACCTTCCAGCACATGACAGTTTTAGGTGTGTGTTGTCCAGGACAGTAGCCACTAGCCACAGGCGGCTGTTGAATACATGCAATGGGCCTAGTGCCACATTGGAAATGATAATATTTTAGAAATATTGGGTTAAATAAAATGTATTATTAAAATTCATGTCTTCTGTTTCTTTACTTTTTTTTAAACGTTTACTAGAAAATTTAAAATTACATATGTGTCTTGCATTATATTTCTACTGGACAGCATTTTTAGATACTGTAAATTAAAAGGAAATACATAAGGAGATTCATTAACACAAAGCAAAAGAGAAAAATAAATTCTACATTAAAAAATAATAAAATGTCTAGCAGTCTGGAGCCGTTTTGCCTGGATGTACTGTCCCTGCCGATCTCAGCAGGCCCAGAGAGCATCGCTGCAGTGTGGCACAGTCTGGTGGAGGTTCATAATAATTGGCCCTGATTTGTCAAGAAAAGTTAAGTTATGTTTGGAATAACCTATTTTTGAATGTGTAGAAGTGTGTAATATATTTCAGGAAGAAATTCCATCAAAAGCGGAGAAATTAAAATGCTAAGTTAGCAGTTATGTTGGAAACGTGTCTGTCTGGAGTGAATTTAGTCCTGGAATGTTCCTGGAGAGTTGATTTTTATGGTAGCAACTTTTAACAAGGCTAAATGATAATTTTTATATGAGGGTAGCTTATAAATCTGTGGGGAGGAAAATAAGTCCATTAAAGAGTAGAAATGTCAAAATATTCAAAAACATTGTTTTTGCCTTCAGAAATGGTCCTTAATATTTGATGTGAAGTATTGTATTTATATTAAAGTCATTATTTCAAAAAGAATTCATTGTTTTTTTAAAAACCAGTATAAAAATTTGATCTCTTCATTCAAGAAACTTTTTTTTCGTGACGAAGATTGGCCCTGAGCTAATATATGTTGCCAATCTTCCTCTTTTTGCTTGAGGAAGATTATCTCTGAGCTAACGTCTGTGCCAGTCTTCCTCTATTTTGTATGTGGGACACGGCCACAGCGTGGGCTGATGAGCTGTGTGTAGGTCCATGCCCGGGATCTGAACCTGCGAACCCTGGGCTAATGAAGTGGAGTGCATGAACTTAACCGAACTATGCCTCTGGGCCAGTCCCCATTCAGGAAACTTTTGTATGTAGTACCTGCAAGCTCTGTCTTTGGTCATCTATGTTTAGAAATTGTGGTAAACATTTCTTACAGACAAATTCTACAATAAAGTTATAGATAATGCAAAAACTAAAACCTTACCCTAAAAGCAGATGAATATTGCCATCAGTGTCTGGACATCATGGCAAGGTTGTATGCGTGAAGTGATGTGCATCACAGGTTAATCTAAGCAGCTTTTTGAAAAAGTAAGAGGAACAAAGAAGTTCTGAATCATCATTTACCAAAAGGATAATATCCAGTGCTGAAAATTACATAAATCTAATTTATGCCCTCTAAGAAATAATAACTAGGAGGACAAATTTATATCAGCACATGCAAAAGACAAGCAGTGGTGACTCAAATTTTATTAATATTAATATAAGATTGTCTTACACATGTTTCTGATAGAAATGTTGTTGCCCTGTGTTGCTAGGTATTTAAAATAAAAAGGAACTAGACAATAAAACTGATGCCAAGGGGTGGGGTTCAGTATATTCCAGATAAGAAGATTAAAATGTACAGTTGAGATGTGGCTTCAAGCCCTCTCTACGTAGGAGAATGTATACCAATAAGATAATTTTAAGACTATGTGAAATTTGACATCTCCTATTTCTATTTCTGCTGTTTGCTACTTCAGATAAAAATGTTTTCTTGACTTACATTTAGGCAGACTTGAAACAATTTCCCAAAGCAAAATACTAGAAAATAATTTTTCCAAAAATTGGGAACATGTTCTCTTCATTTCCTCAACTTTAAAATCTTTCTTCCATATTTTTCTGAAATAATAAACATCCTCATATATCTCCTTCTCAACTGAACAAAATAAGGAAAGTAGATAAAAGTATAGGAAGAAAGTTAAAACCAAAAGCAATCATGATAGCACAATAGCCTATTGTATTAACTTTATAATAAAAAAAGATTGAGTAAATAAGTGAATGCTCAACTGTATTGATTTTTTTTTTTTTTTTTTTGAGGAAGATTAGCCCTCAGCTAACTACTGCCAATCCTCTTCTTTTTGCTGAGGAAGACTGGCCCTGAGCTAACATCCATGCCCATCTTCCTCTACTTTATATGTGGGATTCCTACCACAGCATGGCTTTTTGCCAAGCAGTGCCATGTCCGCACCTGGGATCCAAACTGGTGAACCGTGGGCTGCTGAGAAGCGGAACGTGCGAACCTAACTGCTGCACCACTGGGCCAGCCCCTGGACTTTTTTTTTGAAGCTAATATTATGCCCAGGAAAGAAACAAACTGGCTTTTCAGATATTATATCTCAATAACTCTCTTTACAGTCTTTTACATACAAGATTTTCCAAAACTGCTTCTCTTGGAGAACATTTTCTTTATTATGTCTGAGATGCCCCTGGCTAAACTGTGAACCCCCAAGGTCTCTCTTGAAATTGGCTGTACAAGAATCAGACTGTTCAGTTTTAACAAGTAAATTCATAATTAAGTAAACTAGCCATGTTATTTGAATAGATTATTCTAACTTACTGGGCATTTTTCAGTATATGAAGTTTGAATCTGTGGTAATAATTCCGTTAAGTACAAGCTGAATCAACAAATTGTTGCTACTATGATTATGTTCATTCAGAAAGATTATTGGACAAAGTATTAATCTAAGATCAAGATGTAGATATTTTAAATTTCTCCATTAATTTATAGCTATGTTACATGATATTCCTGGTCACACATAAAGCTAACGCATCAAATCACAAGCTCCGTTACATTGTGATCCATTCAATGCCTTCTCTCCCCTTCACATTCCTTCCATGCTTATTGCCACCATTTATGTGCTTTTTCCTCTCACCATTGTCCTACAGCAGCTCTGTAACTAATCCCCACTGTCTCCAGGTCTTAATTTATTGAGTTACCAGGTTAAGTTCAGCTTTAATTACCTTATTCTACTGCTCATAAAAAAGAAAAGAATGATTGCTTCTTCCTATGCCTTACAAAATAATATTCAACTCTACAATGTAACATTCAAGAACCTTTAAAATATAGATCAACTTTATTTTTTTTAATTATTATTGTGTCCCCCATTTCACTTCACCTTCCCAATGTATGCTGTAAATTTGACATCAATCACTCTCCCCCAATTACAGCTTGCATTTTCCTGAACTTCTTTGCTCATGTTGATAACAATCCAACCTCCAATCCATCTCCACATGTTAAAATCCTGTCCAAAAAATGTATGGCCAAGCTTATATGTGACTGACTCCATGAAATCACTTCGTATCATTCCGATTAAAAATACTATCGAAGAGCATAGATTCCAGCCTAGTATTGCCACTACATAGCTTTAAAATTTTAGACAAGCTATTTACCTATTCTGGGTCTTAACTAAATCATGTATGAAGTAAGGATAGCAAACTAGTTTATTTTGAAAGCCAGTTCTAAGATTATATTTAGAATCAATAGTGTAAGCCAGAAGCTTTTTGTTTGTTTTCTGTTTGAACAGAGGTTTTTAACTTGTGATAAGTTCATAGAATCCAGCAAGTGTGTAAAAACTCTAAAGCTGTAGGCAAAAATTTGAGTTTATGTTCTCACGTGCACAGCATTTCCTCCCTAGGGAGAGAGTCTAAAGCTGCATTCATTAGCTCCTTAAAGTTGGTCCATGATCCAAAAAAGCTTAGGAACTGTGGTTTCTCTGATATGAATCTTTTGTTTACACGGACACGCACAGCGTCTCTTTCTCTCTCGCAGTCCCAATGGTAGACAACTGAAAGCTTTAAGAACATGGTGCTTAGCTTTGTCATCTCCTGAAAGTGACCCTCAACCACTTGTCCTCAACACACCTGACAAAGAGTGGTCACCTGGGTGATATGCTGCCATCAGCAACAGTACACTGCAGCCTGCTAAATGAAGAAGATGTTCTGTGGATTTGGTGCCATTCCTGCTGTGCTTGCTCTGATTCCATCACTTTTCTCCTGTGATTCAAGATTGAGTACATGGTACAGTAGCAGTAGCTGTATTACACTCGGCATATTGTAGATAGTGGATATATATTTGTTAAATGAATAAATAAATGATGTTATTCAAAGGAGAACTAATAAATGGCTTTTTTTTAGATGGAATACATCTTTTTAAAAATTAATCATTTTAATTGCAGTAACATTGGTTTATAACATTATATAGCTTTCAGATTACATCATAATATATTTCGAATTCTGCGTAGATTTGCAAACCATGTATCAGCTAAGAGGTTAATATCCAAAATATACAAAGAGCTCATACAGCTCAACAACAACAAAAACCAACAATCCAATTAAAAAATGGGCAAAGGATCTGAACAGAGATTTCTCCAAAGAAGATATACGGATGTCCAACAGACATATGAAAAGATGCTCAACATCATTAGCTATCAGGGAAATGCAAATGAAAACTACAATGAGGTATCACCTCACTCCAGTCCGAATGGCTATAATTAACAAGCCAGGAAACAACAAATGTTGGAGAGGATGTGGAGAGAAGGGAACCCTTGTTCACTGCTGGTGGCAGTGCAAACTGGTGCAGCCACTATGGAAAGCAGTATGGAGTATCCTCAGAAAATTAAGAATAGATCTACCATATGATCCAGCTCTCCCACTGCTGGGTATTTATCCTGAGTGGTATTTTTTTAAAAGAGAATGAGGGTTTGAATGAGAAAGATTATGCCTAGGATAACACCATTAATCAGACTTCACTAAAGTTAATTAACTCTAACCCTGAATAAGAGATTTAGTGATACTTTTGGGAAAATATAAGAAAAAATAAGTTAAGCATTTGCAGCTGAAGAAGTAAATCACAATTGGTGCTTCTTGAGAAGACCAAAATTGCTAAGTCACTGCATGTTTCAGAGACTTTGTAAACCAAGGACAATCATAGACAATAATCACAGTGAAGACAAAGAGTTCTTACATCACTCAAAGAGTAGTCACTTGTACTTCTACGTTAGCCCTCATTTCCTTAGTTCCTTGTGCGTGTCATAAGAAGCAGAGGGCTGACAGTCCCCAAATAGGGGTCACACAGAACTCCAGGCCCTCAGTAGGCTGATGCATTGAGGGGCCACGCCACGCTGATAAAAGCAAGGACTGCAGGAAAGTAATTTTCTTTTCACAGATAACAGCATGGTTCCTATAAATCAAAATATGGTTTGTTCATATAGTCTCATAGCCCTGAGATTGCAGGTACTACATACAAAACAGTTCCTTTGAATGAAGAGATCAAATTTGTGTATTTGCCTTGTTTAAAAAAAATACAAAAGACAGAACAAATGAAAATGAAGAATTAAAGGTCTGCAAATTAGTTCAATTTAGGTGAACTGCCCCACAAGAGGCACGGTTGGGATTTCCAGCTATGAGGTTGTGCAGTACTGTCATATTTCTCATTAGTCAGTGTTTTCTTTTTTGTTCTTATTACTTTCATAGAGGTGACATTTCATATTCCAGAATTAAGAATTTTTCAGATTTTAAAAAAGACTTGATTTAGCGTTTTCTTAGGGAGTTAAACATACATTTACTATACAACCCAGCACCCCCACTCCTAGGTATTTGCCCAAGGGAAATGAAGACATATGTCTATATAAAATCCCGCCTGAAGTTTTCTAGTAGCTTTATTCATAATCACCAAGAGCTGGAAACAACCCAAATGTCTATCAGCTAGTGAATGGATAAGCAAATTCAGATGCATTCGTGTAATGGAATACTACTTAACGATCAAAAGAACAAATGCTGATCTGCCCAACGACATAAATGAGTCTCAGAGGCGTTTATACCAAGTAAAAGAAGCCGTACTCAAAAGTTTCCGTATTCTGTGACTCCACTTATATGACATTCTATAAAAAATACATCAATAAGGGGACAGAAATCTGATCCGTGGTTGCCATGGAGTGGAGTTGGGAATAGGAGGTTGATGATGGAGGGGCCTGAGGAAACTTTGAGTGATGAAAAGGTTCTATATCTTGAGATAGTGACCACAACTGTATAAGTGTCAGAATTCAGAGACCCGTACATCTAAAAGGGTGAATTTTATTGTATGTAAATTATACTTCAGTAAGTAAATAAATAAAATAAGAAAAAAACAGTACATCTACTGTATCTTATAAAACATTCCAGTCAAGTCTTGGGCTGTACCTTATAATCAAACATTAATATTTTTGCAGTGAATATATGACAGCTATGTATACTAAGTGGGTCAAATTTTGCCTCCAGAAGAGTTTTTAGAGCTTTTTGGATTTGCAAATAAGGAATTTTGGGTTGACGACTATAGAAAAAGGACCACTAGTGTAGAACATAAAACTATTGGCCAAATTGTTTTGGGTCAAATATGGATTTTACTTTTCCAGATCACTTTTTTGGGAACAAACATTGTGAAAGTAAAAAATTGATGTCCCACTTTTCCTAGTGATGGCAGAGCTGGAACTCACTTCAGATCTTTTATCATGTAGTCCAGTGTTTTCCCCTGTATTTCATGCTGATCAAGAAGTTGTTTGTTATTCAGTAGGGGGAAAAAAGAGTTTTGGCAGTGACAATTTTAAGAGTAAGAGTAATATGGAAAGTAGTTTTAGAGTAAAAGATGAGCTTTTAAATAGACATCATAGACACTCTGGAGTAGTATAGTCCAATAAAGGTTTCAGACTGTTCCGTCTAGTATTCTCTCTGCACCGTCCAGTGCGTGCCATGTCCACTATCTGCACTAGCCACGTGTGCCTATTGAATACTTGAAATATTGTTAGAGCAACTGAGAAACAGAAGTTTTTTTTTTTATAAACTTAATTCATTTAAAATTAATTAGTCAAGTGGGAGTGGTGAATACTGTATTGGACAACACAACTTAGAGATTATAATGGTATTATAGCACAGGTGCTGTTTGAAGTTAGCTGGTGTTGGCTAATTAAAAAGATCAAAGTTGTAGGAGGCAATAGAGGGGAAGTTCATTTTCCACCAGGAAAATACTGTCTTCAAGCCTAGAATTTGAAAGCCCCACATTATTCCGTGTTTGGAATGGATAGAGAGTTAAACACTGTGACCATGACTTAACTAATGGTATGGACTTTGAAGCCGGTATCAGAGTGAGTGGGAAGATTAATAGAATTCAGAAGTAGGAAGAAGGCATTGAGAACTCTGATAACTTTGTAAGTTTTCTCCAGTTGTCCTGAAAATATTCATGAAAGATTTCAAACGGAAAAAATAATTCAAGAATTTCTCAGGTCATTGTTTATATATAGTAGAATATCAGTCTGTCTGAGAATTGCTTTTGATGGAAGACCTAGCTTTAACCTCTTGAGATTAGATTATATCCCGGTGCTTTGGTGAAATTCTTTCCATAACTGCATAGCTGGTTCTGAATTTTCAAATCTGTTTTCCATAGAGGCTGTCGGTTTAGCTACAAGAATCAGTTCTTCTCTTATATTTCCTAGTACCGTGATGAGAAAATATCTTGATAAGAATTATCAGTTCCTAGTACTACTTAACACTCAGCAACAGGGATCCCTTTGCTGATAACTACTGAAAAACGGTCCCTAAACCTGACAGCTGAGCTTCTTGATTGCAGTCTTTACATAGCTCTTCCCTTGAGAGCCTAACACACGAGGAATTAAAGCACTCTGTGGGAAATGCAGCATGCGTTCATCATTTGAATAGACCAGGAATGCGTTTTCTTCATTCCTTTTCCCTTCGTCCAAAATGGGGAAACAAACCAAAAGGTAAACCCTGTATACTTATACTTTCCTTTTTTTTTGCCCTTGTTTACAAGCTCATGTGGAAGTTCAAATGCTTTGAAATAGGTTTGTTGGAAATATTTGGCTTGTGTTTTATAAATATGTTTAACCTATTTAAAGCTAGTTATTGTTTTTGAAATTGTTTGGTTGCTATTATTGTATTGTTACTTTTCTTTTAGTTACGTCACTTCCTCCAAAGCTCAGATTTGGTTTAGCTTGTTCAGGGCCTGACAGGTAGTGAATAATACACGGTGAAACCTGAGACAGTTCATTTAACTGCTTTGGCGTCAGTTTCATTAATTGTAAATGAATATGTTGTGGATGATCCCTTAGAAGAGCTTTTCTGAAATTGGGGTGAGGTGACAGGAGAAAGGTGACTTTCAAATTACCTGCCCCCTCATTGCATAGAATGAGAAATGTTACTGATAGGCATATATTATTCATACTTTCAAAGTAGAGGAAAGAAAGGTTATGATTCTTTTTTAGTTTCTTGTTGCTTTAAGAATTTGTGATTCTGTGTTCATAATCTTGCCACGCTTAACAAAACCAAATGACTCAATTCTACAAAACTGTCTGTTTTGATCCTGTCAGTTGCTGAAGAAAGGGGCAAAACTCCTCAAAATGTTAAAATGGAGATGTCGATAATCATGACTTCTATTTAGTGATTTAGTTTCCTCATTTTTCTTTTTCTCCCCAAAGCCCCCCAGTATACAGCTGTATATTCTAGTTGTAGGTCCTTCTGGTTGCACTATGTGAGATGCCGCCTCAGCATGGCCTGATGAGCAGTGCCATGACGGCACCCAGGATCTGAACTGGTGAAAGCCTGGGCTGCCGAAGCGGAGCGCGTGAACTTGACCACTCGGCCTTGGGGCCAACCCCAGTTTCTTCGTTTTTATTCGAAAAGCAGTTTTGCCTTTACACTAAGTGAAAGAGAAGTTTCTAACTCCCTCAGGGAAATACAAACGGGAATTTTATTTTTATCCTTCTTTCTGATAGCATGCCTATTTAACACATTAACTCATACCCCCCGTCCCCATGTATGTACAGTGTGTGTGTATTTATATTTACATGTATGCCATCATTAGTTAGTTTACTAATAAAAACAATTTAGACTTTGGAAAGTAAACTTTGTGGCTTGCATTTTTTTTTATCCCACTTATTTTATTCTAATCAAAGAAAAATATTTTAAGCCATCTATTTTCTCCATTCCTGGCTACTATTATCTTGACTATAATTGCCTAGTTTCTTTTCTGGCTGATCTATTGCTAGCCTTTATCTGGATGTTATTAAAGAATATAAATGCTCCATAGAGCACCATAGTCTCAGCCAGAGTATTTTCAGATTCTCAGCTAAAATGAGACAGAGCTGGTGGTTTGGCTGTTAAGTAGGTAGCTCAGATTTGTTGTCAGTGTGTGTGAGGTACTCTAAATTTATTATGTTAGTTGTTCCCGCGATGTAGCATTGAAAAATAGCTTCGGCTGTTTATGGATCGTAGTCCTTGGGCACCAGATAGTGGATGTAGGGATGTATTGCAGAAAAGCTGATTAAAGTACTGTGGTCTCTAACAGTCAGAGTGGAAAGTCATTTGTAATACCTGTGTCTAACCCTGTTGGGTGTGCTTGTGTTTCCTTTTGAAAGCTTTGGTTTATTATCAGCTTATTCATGAGGGAATAATATTTTTGTACAAATGTGCCTTTTGGAGAAAACATCAATAAGCAGGCTCTACTTGACGAGATGTTTGTGTAGGGAGACTGATCGCAACTTGGAAGACCCCAGATCCTTTGTGGTTTCACTCCCTAGCTTATTGGAGTCGTGTTTCACTGTCGCTTAGACTTCGGTAGTAGCTACTTCCAGTTACCACCTGTAATGTGTTTTTACTGTATATCAGGGAATTTGTACTTATTCCAAGATATAAACTATGTCAGAATTCATTGTCCCATCTTCCCCCTGCCTTGGGCCACTTTGCTCCCCAACCAAAGTTCACTGGAGTGGAGTATGGAAATATTTTATATAATCACAAAACTTACAGATCTCTAAATATGCGTGGCACTCCCCTTGTTAAATATTTCAATATTTCCTCAATTGCTTTCGAAATAAAGTTCAAACTTCTTAGAGAGCCATTCATGATCTTTCTGTTTCTTCTCGGCCTCCTCCTTAGCCATTCTCCTGCAGATGTTCTTTGCTTCAGATTTGCAGAGCCACCATTGCCTTTCTCAGTTCTCTTACTTTGGTGGTTTCCTTCTCCCCACCCTTCTTCACCCGAGGATCACCTGTCCTTCTTCAAAATTCTGGACAAGTTTCCCCTCCTACAGGAAACCTTCCTTGAACCACAATTACCCTGCCTCTTCTTAATTCCACTTAGACTAGCCTTTAAGGTCTTTATAGCATTTCATAAGATTATTTTCATAGTCTACTATAAGCATTTGTTTACTTGTCTGTCTTGTTTAATAGACTAATATTCCTTGATTTCAGATACAGTGTCTTTTTTTGGTATAGAATCTGGCATGCAGGTCTTTCCAATAAGTGTTTGTTGACTGACTGACTGACTTTTATAGAAAATTCCATGCTTTGGTTTACTTTCCTCTTGATTCTTAAGGCATTTCAGAATATGGGTTATACCATTTTTCTCACAAGGAGCTTTTTAAATTGAGTCACTAACTTCCATATTGCCAGCTAAAATTTTTAATAAAGGTAAATCTTTGGCTTTGGGAAGGCAAGAAACCTTATTGGCCAGAGGATATAATAACATGAATCTTAAACTGTCAATCAATTAAAGAATCTGGAATACAATGTATGGGAAATTGAAGAGACCAACTCTTATGATCATGAATCATGCATTGTAGTTTATCTGTGTATATTATTGAACCTGTGACTTTTTGGTATATAAAATTCCATTAGAAGAGAATAGATATTTAACAACTTTTTTCTTATTTGGTAATAACAGTTTACAGTTTCTAGATTTTAATGTAATCTTAATCCGAGAAGCAAGACAAAGTTTAAGCTAAAAGAATATTTGCTAATGATGGGTTATAGAATTTTTAATGTGTGCTTGGTGGTGCCGAGGTGTCTTCATAGTATTTGCATCAATATTCTGCATTCTGTAGCAGAACAGAAACAAACTGCCAAGAAATCCATATTTACAAATGATAGCATTTTTAAAAATAATTTAATCTTATTTCTTAGAATTATAACACTTCTACTTAATCTAAACTTGTATTTCTTCTTATATGTATACTTAATATTTTCTTTTACATAATTATTTGCTTAGGCATTTTGTATAATTATTTCTTTAGTGATGTAGCAAACTGAGTCATCATATTATAGCTGAATCATAGTCCTGGCTGTTCTTTTCATTTGTTGAATGAATGAACAAATGCTATATTATTAAAATTCCTTGTCCTTCAGTTAAGCTTGCAAAGGAAATTTGTTAGTTAGATCTTGAGTACCCTAAGAAATTTGTATTAAAGGTTTTAAATTATATGCCTATTTTCAGTCTGATATATTAAAAAACAGAATGGAGAAAAATTATCCACATCTCCATAGTTGGCTATCTGCTCATTCTCAGAGACCCCAGCCTCCTTTTTAAAATATTTTTAAGATTTATTATTAGTTAAAATTTGGTATTGAATTTGTATAGAGTGTGAGGATTGCAGCACATTGGAATATTATTGTCATTTAAGAATGTGTTCACTGTTTGGGTTTTTGGAGCGCTGCCTTCAAGAGGGTTCATAGCATTTGGTACGTAGTTCACGTATTTCTAGTCTACAGACCTACCCTATCGAGGCAAAGGCTTCATGATCCTGGTATTTTTTTTCTACTGCTATAACTCAGCAATGGTAATTAATTTTTTTTAAAAAAAACTTTCCATGTCATTTCAAATAAAACTGAATTTTTTTCAAGACTAGTAATTTGTACCTTTAAAGAGCCACATTATTTTGCTTTTGTCTCAGAATGTATTATGCTTCACAAGTATACTGTGACAGCCTGAATAGGAAAGGGGGGAGGGGGCATTGTCTTCAGCTGGCATGCTGTTATCAGAGGGAATGTGTTTCTGGACACGAGATTTAGCATTCATTGGTTGTCTGAAGAAAGCTATTTCATCTGAGGATTGGACAAGAAGCTGCGTCAATTTGCTGCCCGTCTCCAAGGCACTGGTGATGCTGCCTTCACAAGCTGGCTAACGTCACGGCTCCATCACCCAGCGGGGTGTGGACTCTCTTTTTCTGTTCTTCTCTGTTTAATTCTCTGTTTGCTGCCTACTGCATTTCTTAATCTGTCTTCTGCCAAATGCTAACAGCATGATATTTTGCAATCATCTAGGTGAATACAAGAAAGACGAACTCCTAGAAGCTGCTAGGTAAGTGATTCCATTCATTTTAAGTGAATATAATGCATTTAAGGGCGAGAAGGGGGAGGGCAGGTGGAGGACTGTAAAAATTATAACATGTTATTGTCTTGCTTGGATTTTATGCAATAATGTGGCTAAGACTTTACACTAAATCTTTGTATATTTTATTTTGCATGATTAGTGTATTAAATGAGACTCTTGCAATACGGTGATGATTATAAGGTTAATTTTATTTGGAACATTTCTTAAGATAACTGCAAACCTTAGTTGCCCAGCTTTTCGAATGGTATTCTTGGAGTATTTAAATACCTCTATCTTCATTTTTCTCTGAAAATTTTTCTAGCAAAGCTTGAATGAGGGGCATAAAGTAAATGTTAAAATTCTCATCCATTTTCTTTTGTTCTTGGTCATTTATAATTTAATTGATTAGCTTTTTACAGCGTTTTCTATGTATTTTTAACTCCAGTGTTTATCACTTAAGAGAATAAAGTTTGTTTGTAATTAAGAAGGTGACTTTATGCAGATAAATAAAAACAAATAAAAATGTAGAAAGCTACGTTATCTTAAGATGTACCACTATATGATGATTACAGGAATTAATTAGGAATATATTAATTGAATTTAGCAAAAATGATTCAGAACCATATAAAAGAAATCAAAGCAAACTCACATTATTTTCCACTCTCGTGAAAAATATCCATAAATATTCATAGGAAGCTGTATAATTTTATAGGAATTGACTTACTCTCTTTTTATAGGAGTGGTAATGAAGAAAAACTAATGGCTTTACTGACTCCTCTAAATGTGAATTGCCATGCAAGTGATGGGCGAAAGGTAAGTTATTTAAAATGTAATATCCCCCTTCTGTAATTTCTTTTTGCTTTATGTTTAAAATTTTTGAAGTTGGCATATATATGTATATATATACACACACACATATATATGGCTGTATTTTTACTGGCATCTTTTCACAGTAAAATGAAATGCTGCTGTATCTGTTATTGGCAGTTGTGATATATTCATAGAGCTGGTGAAGCATGAATCTTCAGTCTTTTCTTTTAAATGTCAGACGCTGAAAGTTGTTTGTTAAAAGGAACTGCAGCTTTGTCAGTGATTAAAATTATAACATTATTATTTCTGTGAATTATTTTCTGTGAATGCGAATGGAAATTGGAAATATTTGTTTACGTCCTATTTACTCACCTTGTTGGGATATTTGCAGTTTGGATTTCTTATTTGGTAGAGGAAGATTTGTTTGCTACATACCGTCACTTTTTCCATTTAATGCTGAGAAAATGTTGCTAACGGTTTTTTTAGATCTATATAACAGCCTGCTTTTTGTTTATTATTTTTTTATTGGCTAAGTTTTTATCATGGTATGTTGAAAGAAAATAGATTAGAGCAGAGAGAAATATTCCGCATTAATATACAGTTGTCATAAATGTAAGGTAAAATATAAAATATACAGCTGGCATCTTCATTATCTGCTTTGTATTCTTGCTGAATGTAGTCTGAAGTGTAACCCTTTACAGCCTTTGGTAACTGACTGCAAAGTTTTGCAGTGATTACCTAATAGATATTGAAAAACAAAGCACTCTCTTCTGTAGTCTTTTTAAAAACAAGTTAATTTTTTGATGTTCAAGAATGGCTTTTATATTTGGTTTCAAAATGCATTTAAAGTTAACACTACAAATATTGAAGAAAATCATCTTGTGCCTAATATTTAAAGAATGAATTCCTTTGAAATTATTTATAGTGAAAATATGCTATGGAAAATATCAGGACGGCTGGTATGTTCCCCTTAGAAATAATGAACTATTTTGCTTTTAAAAATTATTTTTCTGTGAGAGTGATAATTTTATAGATCCAAATTATTCCATTTTCCTTGGCTGCCTTCACACTTTTTTTGCGTTTTAATGAAACTCATATATTAGTGGCAAAGAATTGAATCCCTCAGACTATATGTTATTTGTTATTGTAGATGGCTCATATGTCATTTCACATGGCCTAATGAGTGTTCAGTTTCTCTGGATAATTTAGGGAGAGACTTCTACTTTTCTGGAAGGTTAAATTATGTGTATATCAAGCTATAAATTAACAAGGATTTACTCAGTACTATTAATGACTTTTGGGAGATATTTTTAAATGATAACTGCTTGTTTTTCCTTCAATTTTGAAGTTCGTTTGGGGATTTTAACATTTCTGAGTTACTTTGAGCTCCGAATTTTGTTTGGATCCTCTCAGTAGATAAAGTGACTTTTATCACCGGGCAGAAAAGGGCCTTCTTGTCTATGGTAAGTGCAGCTATATCTTTGGACAGAGCTCTTTTAGGGCCCAGCCTACTTCAGCTTCCCATGGCCATTTTAATATTACAGAACTTATGTGAGATTCCTCTAGCAGGAGTCAATTTCCATCCCAGCCTTTCTCCCATCCTTACCCTTATACTTTGACAGCCCTGTTTCTAGTTCAGTAAATCATAATAATTAAGGAGCGTGAGCACTGATAATTAACAAATTACCTCTTGTCCCTGCCTCACCCTCTACATAAATATATAGAACTCCTTTATTTTTCTTTTTGCCCAAAGTAGGATGCACTTGCCTCATTCCTTTAGCTGGAACCAGTGTATTTCTCATCTAGATTCCTATGTTCCTTCTCTGTATTACTCTATGGCATTTACCACAAAGTTTTTGAATTGTAGTTATTCATACATGTCTTTTTCTCCTACTCATCTGTTAGCTCTCTTTTGTGTTTTGCACATGAGCCACCCTGGGACTCTGCATGTAGTAGAAGCTTAGCATATGAATATACTCCCTGAGAAACATCATTTTATTCTGAGTGGAAAAATCATCCATAGTCTTTGCCATTTAGAAAATTAACTCAGAAGTATCTGAATGGGATTTTATACTTTGTTATTATATCTTATTATTAGAATTATTTTATTAATTTATTTTTGAGTAGTTATACCATGAGGGAGAATTATATATGTTAAGGCGTAGAATATTTTTAAGAACACATCTCAAATATTATACTGAAAGATTCATAACATAATTTAAATAATGCAAAATTATAGAAAACGTGCTCCTATACTTTTTTAGATTATTACTTTTCTCAGATAGAAAAAGAAAATTAGACTTAAGCATTTATTAGGTTTTGGTACTATGCATAAACATAAAAATCATTCAAAATTGTCCATCAGTATGCAAAATGCAAGTAAAATGTCATAATTAAAATTGAATAATGTTCATATTTAGATATTACCCTTGTTTATGGCACAGAGTAATTCTTATTAAATGTACCAGTTGCAGTAAAGCCACAAAGCAGTACATATTCTGGGTGCTAATGGAGGTGGGGATAAAATTCCTTAGTTATGACAGTATCTTTTCTTTTCTTGCTGTTGATGTCAAGAAAATGCGTAAGCAAATCTAGCTGCTAAATTACAGATCTGTCTTGTATATTTAGTAATTTTTCATGCTATTTGCATGTGTTTATTTTGAATTAGGAAGTCAAATTGTATATTAACAAGAGGATAAAGGTACTTTACCTATATATAGTAAGTTAGTCAGGTATATAAAGTTTTATTTCTTGGAATTGCATTTTAGAAAACAGTGCTGAATCAAATTCATTTTTAGAGGGTTTCCAAAGACTATATTAATGCTTGACTGAGTCCTTGCCTATCTCTGTTTTTACTATGATTCCTGGTTTGTAAATTTAAAAAGCCGATGGAAATGTCAATTTTGTAATGTTTTTAGAAGAGAAATGTTCCTTATACATTAACTAGTAGGTGGAGAATGTGCCTAGATATATGTGGGGGTTTTAGACTTCAGCATTCCTTTTTATTGTAATACGTGGGATTATAAAATGACAGTGTAAATTTTAAATAGTCTCTTAATTCTGTTCCGTGACCTGATGATTATCTAATTAGTTAATATGTGAGTGGTTAATATTTTTATTTCCCACAGACAATTTTTTTTTAACCTGTAGAATTCTAAAAATAGTAAAGTATCAGTAAGGTTTTAAGTAGTGTCTCTTGTAATATTATGCTTTTATTTTACATGTAAATCAAAGTGGATCTTGGCTACTCTAGAAATTTCTAATTGTTGTTTTCCCTAAACAGCAAAGGCAGAAAATTTTTTTGTGGTGTTTTGTTCTAAAATGCTACTTTCATACAATTATATACACGTTCTATTGATGGCCACTAGAAACATAGGGACATCGATGTAATTTATTTTTCTCCTATCTCCTGCCCGTTATTATTAGGCATAACGTTCCACAGTTCCTTATTTTGAATTGTTGTGAAGTGCAACCAGATCCTTAAAACAGGTTTTTCCCTGTCTAGAATTCTTTATTCCTGTACTTTCAAACTTAGATTTATTGTCCTTTATTCTCCCTTTACAGTATTTTCTATAAAGACCAGACATTTTATTAGCAATTGTCCAAATATTCTTACCTTCTTTGATATGTAAATTTAAGGTGGTGGTAGTCTCATGTTTTTCAGTATTAATTTTCAGAAAGATACCTTTTTACAATAAATGAAAATAAATATTTGAATACATCTCAAATTATTCCATCACTCAACCCTCCTCAGAGTTTTTGTTTTTGTTTCTCTCATGTTATTTCCTTTTCCTAGCTGCCTTTATCCCCTTCCAGAATAAATATCCTAAATTTATCCCTTCCTCATAACAAGGAATAAGTTGGAGTTGGGCATTACTGTACATATTCCTGAATAGGAATAATATGTATCTTTCCATGCATGTACTGTGTCATTATTGCTGATTGTATGTCACCAAATATTGAAAGTAGCTAATACTTGGTTGGTACTTTATTTTTATAAAGTATTCAGTGTAATTTCTAGTATTTCAGGTTTCTTTCTGCTCCTTTCATTCATTCAGCCAACACTCAATACTTGACATGTATAGATCACTGTGCTAAGTGTCATGAGAGATAAATATGTATTTAATGATATTTGTTCATGAGGAGCTCAGAAATTGATAGAATGATTAAGACATTATCCAGTACATTGAAGCTAATGCTCTAAAAAGTGTATGATTCCTTCTGCTGTGATACAGTTGTAAAGTGTAGATTTAAGGTGGGTTTTTTTCTGGCCCTTTTATTTTTAAAGCACTAGTATTTAGACATGAATGCTCTTCTGTAAGAAAGCACAAATTTAGATGAATAGGCAGTTGGAGGAGCATGATTTAGATTCAGAAAGATTAACTGAAGCGTTTCTTTAAATGTCATATTTCTACTGTGTAAATGTTTGCTTCCGTAAAATAGTTAATAATGAATAAGACTCTGGAAACAGAGAAAAGTAAAGTGTTTAAAAACTATTTTTAAATAGAGATCAATCAGAAATAAAGTAGAATTTAGTACCATCCCTGGAAGACACCATAAAAAATTGGGATTTAGATGAAAGGGCAAATAGGCTCTGAAGTCACACAGATTGGCTTCTCCTCTCTGCTCTTCCACTTTTTAAGTGTGAGACTATGGCGCTACAGTTTTCAGTATATTCATTTGTAGAAGGAGATAATCATACCCATTTCACAAGGCATTTGAGAGGATTAAGTGAAATAATGTGATAAATGTTTACGGTTTGTAGCACATAGTAGAACCTCAGTAAATTAGATCCCTACTCTTCCAATACATTTTTTGAGGCTTTTGAATGTATTTAGAATGGATGCATACATACTTTTGAGTACGCCAACATTCCCCACCTCTCTACTTAAATTGTATTTATTATCCAAGCTCAGTCCCAGGTGGTATTTGGATAAACTGTAGGTTACCAGGTAATCTACAAGACGTATAACTGAATTAATTCTTTTGGAGCTTGGTCTTTGCCCCCTCCCTACCCAACATCGCATTTAATAAATAAATTTGTTTATATGAGCAGCTTATGAATTCAGAGTGTGTTCTTGAGGTATATCAACCCATTTTTAAGAACATATTGTAAAAAAATTATCTGGCTGAAAATAATGCCACAGTAGTCATTTGAATTCCATAAAGCATATCCAGTGAAGCACAAAGAATATGTAAGATTAGTGCAATTTCTTTTGTATTTATATTAAACTTTAAGGTTATATACATTTGTCATATTGTAATATAGAATTTCTCAGTATTCTTGGTTAACTGCTCCCTCTCTCAGTGTAAGTCCTCATTAAATACTGTGTTTGACCAGGATTTTAACAATCCTTATGTGGTAGATTGTTGCTTTGAAGACCCTTCAATGAACCATGCCTCTCATTTTTTATGCCCTTGTCTAGTCCCTTCCCATACTGACTCTGAGCTAAGCCTGGGACTGCTTTGATTAATAAAGTGGAAGTGATACTATGCCAGTCCCAGCATTAGCCCCTGAATTGGCCCGGCAGCTGCTAGTTTCTTGCTTTTGGAATGTGCTGTCTTGGAACCTAGCTGCCATGCCATGAGGCAGCCCAAGCAGCTATGTGGAGAGGTCCATGTAGAGAACTGAGGCTTCTAGCCAAAGACCCAGGTGATCTCAGTTAAGCTTCTAAATGAGTATGACCATCCAGGCATCTCAGACATTCTAGCCTTTGCTGAGCTCCCACTCCAGCCTCCAGGTGACATCACCCATCCCAGCACCCTGGCTCATACGACAGAGAGCAGAAGAGCCTCCAGGTAACTCACCATTGTGGGGGTGGTTTGTTATCTAGTAATAGATAACTGAAATACCACTACTATAAGAAAATCTAATTTAATGCTTATTAGCTATTGGGCAAGAAAGATTACATCTTTTCTCAGATGGATTACTGAATATGGTTCTTGCATAGCTGCTTGGAATAATAAGTGAAGATTTTAAAATAAATCCCCAGATAGATTTATTTCTCTAGCTATGTTTAATTATTTTGAATTTATATCTTAGAATATAAGATTTTTTCCCCCTAAGAATGCAAAAAAATAATTCCATGTGCATCTTTTGGGGTCATGGTATTGTGTGAAAAAGCAGGAACTTGAAGCTAGAAGACCCAGTTTTAAGTTAAAATTATTACTAGCTGTGTGATCATGGCAAGTTTTATTATATCTCTGAGTTCTCAATTTTTTAGCCTAAAAAATGAAGAGTATGGGCCACGTGAGCTCTGAAATACCTTTCAACTCTAACATTTTAAGACTGTAATGTATTTTGTTATTTACTTTTCATCACTGTTAGTAGTGATTACCAGTAATCCAGACTTGGATTATGTAAAAGTCTGTAGAGTCACGCTACATAAAACACTTGTGGTGTCTGGAATAAAGTTCATATGGATCCTCTTTTCCCTTTAAGAAAGTGTTGGCATTACTTGAGGACATATGCCGGCTCCCTGTGGTCTTGATTGGCCTTTATCATCCTCTTTTGTTCTTACCAAAACTTGGTAGATAAAAGGTCACACCATTTTTTAATTTCCAACTTTTATGGATCCTAGCTCAGATGTTACTTGGGATTACAAGAAGGTCAAAATGCAGTAAGTCTGCATTCGGGAACTCTTCACATACTCTAGGTTTAATTATATGTCTAATCAAACCACTTCTTTAAAGTGCATCTTGCTGAGCAATGCGTGTGTTATTGTCATGCAGGAATCCCTTCGAGCAAGTTTTCTTGCCTGCTTATGTTGGGATATATTGTGTAAAATCCTTATGCTCGTGTATATTCATTTTGTAACAATAAGGGCTTGAAAATGTCTTTTTTATTTTTCATTCGGGAATCTCTTCTACTAAAACAGTCTCTATTTTGTCAAGTATGACATTTCTGCTGGTGAGAGTAATTAGTACCCATGCCAACTGTGCTCTGTTTCTCTCTTTGAGAAAATAATTTTTAGTGGAGAGGGACCCGTGGTAAAAAGCAGGTGGTAAAACTTAAGAGTTCCTTTTGGCTCCGCTTGGCCGCCCTCCTCCTAACTTTGGTTTGTCTATACTCATATCCAGTAGGCACAAGTGTCCTGCAGTTTGCAACCTTAGGCTCGTTGAGGGATAGAAAAGGAGTGAGTACTAAAGCATTTTGTTGTGAGTATGGTTCATTATTATAATTTGATTTAGAAGCCAAATTACAAGAATGACGCTTCAGTATATCCATTAAAATGGTGAGAATCTAAGGTTAAAGTGCTTTTTCTGTCTCTACTGGTAAACCAGACTGTGTAGGGCAGGGTGCGTTACAGCTGCAGCAGTAGCTTGAACAACATCCATCTGACAGAGTGGCAGGAGAGGATCAGGAAGAAACACAAAGGAGCTTCAGTGGCATTGCAGGTGTCCTAGCTCTTCAGCTGAGTGCGATGCTGGGTCGTGGGATTTACATATTTCTGTGTATCAATTATTACATAGCCCTATAATGGTTATGATTTCATTATGATCTCTTTGGCTTAATGATCTCTTTGGCTTCAACTGTTCAGTTTATATAAGTTGACAGTAGAGGATTCGCAGAAAGTTCTTAAATCCTTTTAGTAAAGGGTGAACTTTAGTGTGTAAAAAGGCTTCCTTAGGTACAAAAAGAAATCTGATTTCAGAAACTCTTCTCACCTGATGAGAAGGTGCAAAAAGCGAAGAGTTAATTATGGATTTGAGAACTTTGAAATTATCTATAGCTTTGAGTTAGCATTGTTAGAAACAGTTGTTTGGCCACAATATGAAATCAATATCAACTATTAATTTCTTAATTCATTGTGTACCAGTTACGTGGTGTCTTACTTAGCTCTGGCTGCCATACCGTGGACTGGATGGTCTAAACAAGAGAAACTAGTTTCTCACAATTCTGAAGGCTGGCAAGTCCAAGATTAAGGTGCTAGTGAGGTTGGCCTCTGATGAGGGGCTCTCTTCCTGGCTTGCGGAGGGCTTCTTTCTTGCTGAGAAAGGAAGCATGCTCTTGGGTGTCTCTTCTCTATAAGGGCGCTAATCCCATCATGAGGGCCCCACCTTCAAAACCTCATCTAACCTTAACTACCTCCTGAAGGTCCTGTCTCCAAATAGCATCACATCGAGGGTTAGGGCTTCAACATCTGAGTTATGGGGAGAGGGGGACACAAACATTCAGTCTATAACATCTGGTTATTTTTGTATCACTTTTTTTTTTTTTTTTAAAACAAGTATAATTGCTCAGGAAGCTTACTTCCCTCCCCCCACCATGCATATTCATCCATTCACTCACTTGCTCAATTAAATTAGAATTATAAAAGGGAGTTTTTAAAAGTATCAAGAATCTTCATAATATTCTTTTTAAGAGAAGATTGCTTTCAGGAGCCGCCCCGTGGCCAAATGGTTAAGTTCGCGCGCTCCACTTCGGCGGCCCAAGGTTTCGCCGGTTCGAATCCTGGGCACGGACATGGCACTACTCATCAAGCCATGCTGAGGTGGCGTCCCACATGCCACAACTAGAAGGACTCACAACTAAAAATACGCAACTATGTACCAGGGAGCTTTGGGGAGAAAAAGGCAAAATAAAATCCTAAAAAAAAAAAGATTGTTTTCAGTGACTAATAAAAAAACATCTTTCTCTACGAAGACTGGCATCAGTAGTAGAACTTTAAAAACACTGTATCATGCATAATTACTTGAAATTGCATATTTGGGTAGCCAAGTTAGTAAATTTGGAAAAAATGTTCCCTCTTTTGCTTTTAATTTTTTAATAGTAACATGATAATACCCTACTCTGAATACCCTAAAAATGCCCATTAAGTAATCTGCTAGTTTCAAGGAGGGTCAGTACCTGTTGGAACTGGGGAAAGGGGGCTGTGGGCAGGAAACAGCTAGAGATCTCTGCTCCTGGCTCCTTTGGCTGCCAAATTCACATATGCAAACTCAGAAACAACACAGACTTTATTACTGAGGGAACTTTGAGGTGCCATCGTATCTCCCAAGTCCTAGAGCTCTTAACCACATTAAAATCAGCGAACAGAATTCTCATTCTCCCAGTTTACACAGTTAAAATGACCATCTAATGATCTAAGGGGGGATGATTTCCTCATAAATAATCTTTCAGTACCCATTGGTGTAGCTTGTTTCCTGTTTTAAGAACAAGTCATCTATCTGTTGAATGTTAGTGAGAATCTTTGATGTTTAAATTTGAAAAACTAAGATTGGAAATATTAACTATAAAAAGGAATTCATGTGAGGTTTGGGTAGAATGAAAACTTTTCTCCTTAAAAGTATGAAACATCAGGTTACTATCACACCAAGAAACCTGGTTTCCATAAAGTCTGCCAGCTGTTTCTCGGTAAGCAATGCAAAAATGCAAAATTCATGTTGCACCTTCTGAGCGTGCCAAGCATTCTTTTCTTCTTTTCCTCGTACAAACCCTGTGAGAGGATGCTTCAAACTCATTTTCATGCATACATTTCAATTCTGCTGATTCTGAGACTGGCAAAGAGAAAAACAAATTTCTGGCTATTGAAGAATCCCCTTGGAGTTTCCACAATGATAATGTTAAGTTAAAATTAAGTTGGCATTCAGAGCTTTATTCTCAAAAAGATTACCCTATGGATTTCCTATTCCTCCTGTCTATTTCCTTTCCTCTATCCTTCTCTTACCAATACATACACTTAAAATAAAGATAGTCCTTTGTATTCTCACTTTAAAAATTAATTTTTACTATAGGGCAGTTGAGGTACAAAAACTTTATTTTATAAATTCTACAAGTTTTTTTTTTTTTGAGGAAGATTAGCCCTAATCTAACTGCTGCCAATCCTCCTCTTTTTGCTTTTTGCTGAGGAAGACTGGCCCTGAGCTAACATTTGTGCCCGTCTTCCTCTACTTTATATGTGAGATGCCTGCCACAGCATGGCATGCCAAGCTGTGCCATGTCCGTACCCAGGATCCAAACCGGCGAACCCTGGGCGGCCAAAGCGGAACGTGTGAACTTAACCGCTGCACCACCGGGCTGGCCCCTCTACAGGTTTTTAAATGCCTTAGGTTTCTTCCTAAAAATGACTACGTATGTTACCTTAGAGAGGGAAGAACACCCTCTCTAAGGCTGTGAAATATCAGTCACTGTATACCTCTGTTCTTGTAGTCCTCTTCTAAATAAGATGCTACGAGTTCCAGATAGACTACAAGAACAGAGGTATATAGTGACTGATATTTCACAGCCTTAGAGAGGGTGTTCTTCCCTCTCTAAGGTAACATACGTAGTCACTTTTAGGAAGAAACCTAAGGCATTTAAAAACTTGTAGAGGGGCCAGCCCGGTGGTGCAGCTAGTCCGCCCTCTCAGTGCAGTGCTGGAACCTTCACCCTGATAACTCGGACATGTCGTCATCTGGCTCTGCTTGAATACATTTTTAAAAAATGAGAGCTCTCTGGTTTGGACCAGACCATATCTGCAGTTAGTGCTGAATTTAGGGTTTCTTGCTTTAAGGAAGTATATTGACCAGCCAGAGGGTGACTGGGAAGGAAGTCAGGAAATTATTCTGGAAGAAGCAGTTGAGGCAACTGGAGGGGTTTAGTTCAAGAAGAGACCAAATGACTATCTGTTAGAGATGCATAGAAAAGTCCTGCACTAGGAAAGAGGCAGATAAATTATCTTCACCAGTTTCAATATTCTGTTATTCTGCCTTGTCCTCCAAAACTTATTATTCTAGACAACTTCTATTGTTAAGAAGTCCTCCATTTCTGGGGTGCTCATCCAATGGTATGGTCACACTCTCATTGTTGATAGGGTTTGGTACGTGGTGTCCTGTGGATCCCAGTGCTGAGGTAGTCAGAACTACCAGAGCAGTCCCTGCTCCCCTCGAGTCACTCTCCCTGCCACTCCGCCACCCTAGTCATTTCTGAGCATCCTCTCCGGAGCCCGAGGGCCCAGCCAGAGGTGAAGAAAGAAGGCACAATGAGAGTACTGAAGTCAGACTATGTGGGTATGATCTCCGACTCTGCTATTAACTTATTGCATTGATCCCCCTGTTCTTCAGTTTCCCCATTTGTTGTATGGGGAGAATAATAGTTTCTAGCTCTGGTAGTTGTTGTATAAAATAAATAAGTTAATACATATAGTATACTTTGAACAGTGCTTGGTATATGGAAAGTACCCAGTAGCTTTTAGCTATTATTTTCAATAAAATACTTTGTATTTTCAAAACGTTTTTATATCTTCCATTTCATTTAGCCTTAAAATAACTCTGTGAGGAAACTAGTACTATAGTCACCTAACTCCCCCCATTACAGAGATTGTGACTTAAAAACATTAATATGTTAAATGCTCTTAGGTTATGGAGTACTATCATGTCTATTAATGAAAAGTAATATCCTGGATGTAGTCCACTGTGACAAGACTGTATCTGTGTTGGTGTGTTTAGCTCTAAGCACTGTGCTTTAGAGAACCATTGACCAAGAGGCCCAGGACCAGAGGAGAAGACTCATACTGGGAAAGAAAACATCATTATAAGAGGATCTAGTAATGTGTATTCTGTAGAAGAGACAAGTTAAAGGAGGCACGGTTTTTGAGAAAGGTGTAAATAAAATATTTTTTTAATTTATTTCTACTTTGGCTCATCAATTTTCATTCTCCAGACAGTTTCTCTTTTAAATTCTCTTTATAATAGAAGTTGAGAAACTTCAAGGAGGCTGTCTTATCTTCATTATGGTCCTACTTAAAATATCCTTTCAAAAGACGGACGTCAGAGATGAGATATATTTATTTCCATGGACTCTTGCCCATATCGATTCTCTAGCTTTTAATTTGTTTGGATTCTGATTTAAGTATCACTGTCTCAAAGAACTTCTTAACTATACCTAGCAAGCAGATTAATCATATTGCTGTGCCTGAAAGAACTTTAATAAGCTCTGATTATGTGGTTATTATATTTTCCTGGGAATTTTGTATTAATGGCTGATATAGTATTTTTTTAGAAGGAAAACAAACACTGATCAAGCTTAACCAAGTGATAAGTTTGAATGAGATGTGTATTGTTAAGATAGAGCAGGGATGGAATAACCTAAGTGTCTATTTAGGGGTGACGGGTGAATAATTACAGTATAGCTACATAATGGAAAGACTATGCAAAGAATAAGGTAGACCTATATGTACTAATATTTTAATAGACAAAAAATATTGCAAAAGAATATAATATGATCCATTTCTGTGACAAAAACAGCAACAGAAAGAAACTCAAGAGAAAAACACACATTGATATACATAGAAAATATCTAAATAATACTTATGCTACTATTTAAAGAGTGGTTACCTTTGGTAAAGGGGTTTGCTGGACTAGAGGGAGAAATGGAGAGAACATTTTACTTTATATTATTTTAGAGGGGAATGTATTATGTTTATAATTTAAAAGAGAATTCTCTTGAGGAGGAAATAGTGAGTAAATGTTAAGTAATTGTTAATTGAAACCAGTTAAATACATATACATTGTACCTCATTTTTGAAATCAGATCTGAAAAAGCATGTTTTTACATGTTCAAAAAAGTAGAAATGAGTGTTGGAATTTTTAAGTTTAATGATTTTGTGTTTGTTTATAAAAAGATGACAGGAACTTAAGAATATTGCAAAGATGATATCTGGGATTCAGGAGTTCAGAGAGGTAGTACTTACAAAACTGTTGGTATGTTGACCCATCTTGTCACTCAGAGTAGACTATTCAGACATAATATGTCACCTCATGTGATACTATGTGAAATGAATTGTATCTATGAAATATTCTTGCCGAAAAGGTTTCATTTGAAGGAGGAAAATTAACTTCTAATTTACATGAAATACAGAATATATAGGCACAGGTTAAATAATCATACGAGAAAGAGAACACGTAACAAGATTTCTTCAACAAGTCAGTATTGTGAAAAAAGAAGAAAAGGAGGGATGAAAACAGTTGTAGACATAGGGAGACTTAATTAAAGGCACAATAACCAAATGTATGGATCCTGATGCCCAGCAAACCAACTTTAAAAAGTTTTTGAGACAGTTGAGAAGTTTGAATACTGACATGGACATTGGATTATACCAAAGATTTACCACTCTTTTGTCAGATGTAATAACAGCAGTGGGATTTTAAAAGAAAATGCCCGTAATTATTAGAGGCACTTACAGGAGTATGTGGGGTGAGATGTTACAGTGTCTTGAATTTTGCTTCAGAATACTTCAGTGGAGAAAATAAAAGAGACAGCAGAAGCCAGCGTAACAAAGTCTTAATAATTAATGATTGTTGAATCTGGGTGATTAGTACCTGAGTGCTGAAAAGATCTAAAGTTTTATCTTTTGAAACTATTTTGTAATTGTAACTGTAGAGCAAGAGTCTCAAGGAAGAATTCAAATAGTTTGTTATATTATTGAATATATTGTATATTCCGTTATAGTATGGAACTGAGAAAGACCACACTTAAGTCTTTTGAAGAAATGAATTGTTGGATGGAAAGAGAAGTATCTTTTGTCATCTCTTGAGCCAACTCTTAATAGAATTCTTTTCCTAATTTGATAAAGTAACGTCTTGCCTTATTCACAATGTATATGTGCACTTGGCCATGGGTACATGGACATGCAAGTGCACACACACACAGTTTTCTGACTTGGACAGCTCCAGAAACCAAGAAACTCATTCAACATGAAGTCTGGCTAGAGTAGAGTGATCAGTTATCCCTGTTTGCCTGGGATGATTGGATTTCCTGGGTCCAGGAAAGTCCTGGGCAAACCAGGATAAGTTGGTCATCCTAGTCTTGAAAATCCCACAAAATTTGATCTAGGTCAAACTGGGCTTTCATCTTAAAGAAAACCAAAATACACCATACATCATGAGGTTAGGCAGCTCTCTGATGACTTACACCATGGCTTCACAGTTGTGGTTTTGTTCTTTCTTAGGGAGTACAGCAAACATCACACAGGCCTTTGTTGAAATGTAGGTGTAACTCTTTCACACAAATTTAAAGTCACCCAGCTGGATTATTCGTGCCCTCTGTTCCCTTTTAGTAATGTAAATCAAAAGCTGACAATAACTTTCATTTTGTTTAATATCCTACCATATATGATGTACTCTGTTCAGCCTTCAAAACATAAAATTAAGATATGTTCTCCATTCTCAATGAGCTCATGGTGAATTAGAGGAGACAGACAAATAAATATTATTTTGTGACAAGTGTTAAGTAAAAGATTGTGGCAGATAGTTTTAGGACCAGTCTTAAGCAATATTTTCTGTATTTTTATTGCCAAAAAAAGTGTTCAAAGAGAGAACAAGAGGAAAGGAGATAATTATTTGGAGTATTGGATTTTTGGAATCTCATTTTAAAGTCTTGTTCAAGGAATCCCCCTAAGCTCGTACTTTATAAAAATAGCATAATAATAATAGTCTTAAGAAATTAAGAATTAGTTTTTATACTATTTTATGCTTCCTAAAAGATTGGGATATTCTGTCTATATGACAATTGGTAACTTCAGAATCTTTCTCAGCACTATCAGATTAAGGAACCATTTCCCCTGTACCCAGCAGTCATTTGTGAACAATGTTTTGTGTTAAAATGTAAATGCTAAAATTCCCTTAGGATTGAATATGTAATAATACATTTAAATCTTGAGACATTGTTATCATGGTTTCTTTGCTCAATGGAAAAAAAATGATCTAGAAATTAAATTTTTATATTCTGGGTACATAATAATATATAGGTCTTCCAAAGCTAATGCATTGTGTATCTATAAGATTTTTTATTTTGGTATTTCATCCTCAGTAATATTTTTTTCCATTGTTCTTTGGATTTGTTAAGAAGTCATGTGTGAAATTAAATTTAAGTGGGAAAGTATTTGTTACTGGGAGGCCTTTAAGTTTTTCAGAAGATATTTCACTTATTAGTATAGTTTAATTCCCAGTGGTTTCAGCTAATTAATAATTATGGCACTTGAGCTATGTGGAGTGAACCAAGGGGAGCAGAGTAAAAGATGAGGTCAGCAAGTTGGGTGTATTCAGAGAGATCGCTTGTGGCCTTCTAGATCATTATAAAGACTAGCTTTTACTTAGAGTGAGGTAAAGAGCCACTGGAAGATTGTAAGCAGAGGACTGGTATCTCTAACTTATTTTAGTAGGATCGCTCTGCTGCCATGTGCCTAGACTCTAAGGGGATTATGCTAGAAGTAAGGAGGCTGAATAGAAAGCTGATGCTATTAACCAGTGGAGAGAGGATGGTGGCTTAGACCAGGGTGATGCCAGTACATGTGGTAAGAAGTAATTGGATTCTGGAGTTAGAGCCAATAGAAATAGTCTGATGCAGTGAGCAGAGTGTGTGAGAGAAAGATAACAATCAAGAAAGACTTTCAAAGTGTTTGACATGAGTTGCCGTTAATAGCAATAGGAAATTCCGCAGAGTAGGTTTTCGGAGGAAAACTAGGAGCTCAGTTTTGGACATGATGCGCATGAGATGTCTCCTGTATATCCATATGATGATGTCAAGTAGGAAGTTAGCTTATGAGACTCTGGAGTTTAGCAAAGAAGACTGAGCTGGAGATATAACTGGGGAGTTGTCAGTGCTTGAATGTTATTTAAAGCTGCAAGAGTGCATGAGATCACCAAAGGAATGAGTATAGCTAATGAAGAAAAGAGGTCTAAGGACACAGTCCTGGAGCATTCCCATGTTAAGAAAAGGAGGAGCAACTGGGAAAGAAGACTGAAGAGTGACAGTGAGCTAGGTATCTAGGTGTCCTGGATACCAAGGGGGAAAACATTTCAAGAAGGAAGACGTGATCGGCTATGTTAAATAAGGCTGATAGGTAAAGTAAGATGAGGACTGATAAGTCACCAATAAGAAGCAACTTCTTATTGGTGCGTAAGATACTTCATAAGGTAATAATAAGTAATAACCACCGTCTGTTGAGCTTTTTCTATGTGATACTGTATTAGGTGCTTTATAGAGTTATCTTTAATCTATAAAATAGTCTTGTATGTTAGGAATTCTCATTTTAACAGATATTGGAAGCCAAGGCTCAGAGACATTAAGAAAATAGTCCAAAGCCACATACCTTGTAAATTTTACAAAGCAAGAATACAAACCCAAGACTTAAAAGCCTTTACTCATTTCCTTATATTATGCTGCCTGGACTTAGCGTTAATGTTGTGTCCACAGTTTTATAATAGAGTTGTCAATTGTCACTGTTTTAGGTATGCATGTATGTGTAGGATAAGTTAAAGCCGTCTTAAATGCTTTGCACTATGCTGCAAGTCTATATCATAAAAGACAAAGATAGATTTATATGTTTGTTTTTTCTTATGGCCTGATTTCAAACAGAAAATTTTTAATTAGAGGATTTCTTTAAGTAAGGATTATTTTTTCTGTAAACATTTTACAATGTGAAAATATTAGTAATAACATTTCTCTTACAGCAGAATAATACATAGATTTTTAGAGTTTTTGTGTTTGCAGTTGTTTAATACTTTATCGTTCTATGTGTTTGACTTTTTAAATATTCTCAACAAAAATATCTGTTTTAAAAGTAAATCTGAGGTATATAACCAGGCACTGATTTCTGTCCTGTGTATAATGATGTCTTAAATGCTTGATTCCTGTGTTTACTGGTTTACAACCACCATGTAATTATCAAGTAACATGTTTGAGTATTTTACAAATGGATCTGCTTTATTTTTTTCAAAACCCAAATTACTCTCTGTTAATTATCCTAGCATTTAGCAAATTACTTTTATCATTGCTTTGCCATTTGGCAATTGAAGTGTAAAGTTGGCACGATGTGGTAACTATTCACTAAATTTAGTCCTAGACCACATGATTTTAATTGCTTTGCATCAGAAGATAGCATTTGGTGTATAATGTTTAGTTGTAAATTTTTTTCTAGAGGAAAAATCTCTGGGCTCTTAGTAGTGTAAGCTTGTTTAAATCATACGCTGTTCTCAATTTGTACTTTTTCTTTTTGCTTTCTACCATTTCCTCAAATTTATTGCATGCATTTTACAAAGTTTTTATGTGCCTTCTAGTGATACTATTCAGTTTGCATAATTAGCATCCACATGAAAATGACTCCTTGGAAAGTCTCATCTAGATTGTTCTGCACTCACTCTCCCTGTGAATTCATCCACTCTCCTAGCTCAGCTACCTCTGCTTAGATGCCGCTGCCATTTGCTAAGTGATGTTGTCATTGTCTCTGCTGGATTAGTCCTGTCTTCTATTCAGGTCTTCCTGTCATCAGGTTTGCCCTCCCTCTCCACTTTATTCTCTGTAGAATAGCTAGAGTGATCTTTCCAAAAGTCCAATCTTAAGTAATTTTCCGCTTCAAGTCCTTCAGGGCTTCCTCAGTGTTCTTAAGAGTCTCCTCCAATCTCATACTCTCCACGTAGCCACTGAAGTTTTTGTTGTTCCTCAACTATACCATGTCCACTGGGTATTAATATGTGCTCTGGTCCCACTTAACAAAGCTTAAAAGCAAGCTTTGAAAGCAACTAATGTCTATATAATTGGAGTCATCCCCAAAGGAGAGAATGGTGGGAGAGAGGGCAGAAAAAATATTTGAAGAAATAATAGCTGAAAGTTTTCCAAATTTGGTGAAAACTGTAAACAACACATCCAAGAAGTTCAGCAAGCCCCAAGCATACACACAAAAGTTGAAACTATACCAAGGTACATCACAAGCAAATTGCTTAAAGCCAGTGATAAAGAGAGAATATTAAAGTATCCGAGGAGAACCACATGTACAAAGGAACAAAGATAAGGATGTTGGCAGACGTCTAGCCTGAAACATTGCAAGCCAGAAGATAGTGAAGCAACGTCTTCAAAATGTTGAAGTAAAGGGAACAAAAGTCCTGAAAATAACTTGATATTCTGTGGAGGTATTATTTGCAATAACTTTTGATGTGTATCAGAAAGCAGAAACTTGGATGGGCATGTTGTTTGATGATACAAAAATTTTAATGATCTATTTTTATATGACATTTTCCATTTTATAAGTGTTTATATGTGGGAGAAAACTTTATTTTCACGCATTTTTGAGATAGCTAGGATAGTTGATTTTATCTCTATTTTACATGTGAAGAAGCTGAAATACATAGGTAACGTGACTTTTTCAAACTCATCAAGTTTCCTGACTTCCTATTCAGGACTCTTCTAATCTGCTTGGTCTCCTCCTTATTCCTGTGTATTGCTCAGAATATTTCCTAAACTTGGAGACTGTCAGAATATGTAAAAATGTATGGAGTGCCTTGAAAGCAGTAATAGGTAATACAGTATTTAGTAATTCTTTTGTATCTTGACATTTGGAGTATGTAAAGAAAATAAATTGAAATCTTATTAAATCTCAAAGCCCAAATAGAAGACAGGAAAAATGAGAGTGCATTAAAGTATATTAGACCCTGTGTGAAAAGCTGTTATAGTAGTTAACTTTAAGTAAATGAGCAAAGGTGGAGTCATTGTATCCAGTGTAGGAAATTAGTTTTGACTCATTGCTAGCAGCCACATGGAATGAATATGGTCCATTGTCCTTTTTGTTTCCACTAAAGTTTCTTCAAATATTCTTTAGAGATGCTTTTCAATCTTTCCTATTAAAGAGAAATTTTGAGAGCTAGCTCTTTAGGTCAGGCTTTGTGATAGAATTGGGATTAAAGTTAGAACTTGAAAGGTAATCAGGACTTAAGTAGGATAGGAAAACTGTTTTCAGTTATGAGAAATATGAGCCCCGACATGTCTTCTCAGAACTGTGAGAGTGGTTCTTTATGGAAAGAAGTAAGAAATAATTTAGAGTGGGTAGGGTAGGACTGGATGACTGAAGGCCTTGAAAAACACAGGAGAAATAGGTGGATGGCACTGAAGTTAGAATTTACTCCTGAGGTGAGCGAATTGTCTCTCATCCAAGTATGTAATGTGAATTTTTGGCATTTCAACTCATTATTTTCTGTGTATGTTAACATTCATTGTGTTTAAACCTAAATAAATACTGATTAAATGGTAAAGCAAGAATTGTTTACCTGAAGAAGGGGGCGTGTTTTTCTCTTTTCTAGTCTACTCCTTTACACCTGGCTGCAGGCTACAACAGAGTTCGGATAGTTCAGCTTCTTCTGCAGCATGGTGCTGATGTTCATGCTAAAGACAAAGGGTAGGCATATTGCTTTCTTCCCTTGGATGGTTTTGCTCATGGGTTATTATGCTTTATTTTCAACATCTGATTCACTAAGGTTTTTGAGCACTAGACAACGAAAGTCGTGTATCCCATATCTTTACAGCCTGTGTAGCATTTTAAGAATGTTCACAACTTTGATTTGACTTTATGTTCATGTTTCTACTTATTAAGGATTCTTCTCATAATAATTTCCTAAATTAGTTTAATTTTATTACAGTTCTGTTATTTGAAGTTAAAATGTTTCTCTCAATTACAATTCTTATTTCTCACCTTTTCAGTTGCATTTCAGAAAGATAGAGAAGTTGAAAATTCTGATAATCCAGTAACATAGCTATCATAGTCATCAGATATGAAAGGATCATCTCTTATTAATAACCAAAATCATAAGTATACAATAATCTAATTTGGGTTTTTTTCCTGATGAAATCTTGGATATCTAAAATGAGAAAACCTAAAAGGTCCTTTTGAAGGTTGATATGGGAGGAGGTTGGCTGAGAACAAGAAAGCAATTGTCATTTATTTTATGAATAGCTGAATTTTGGAAAACTTTGTACCAGTTTCCTGTCTAGTCTCTAGGGACATATGAGTCAGGTCTACTTTCCTATGTGAGGGGCTAACATTTCTCATTATCCCACCTTAAGATCTAAAAGATAATTGACCTTACTACCCAAGTGAAGTAGATTCATATTGCACTCTTGTGACTGGCAATGTGAAGAAGAGAAGCCCTGGAGGAGGGTTTCTTTCACTTTGCCCCCTCTCCATGTCAGAAAACGTAGAAACGAAGAAAGAACTCTGTACTTGAGGCAATTATCAGGAGAGGAATCATTTCAAATCTGCTCTTTTCGGTGCTGTGTTTCTCTCTTGCCTGCGCCAGGTTTTGTGCCATATGTGAATGGTGTCCCAGTAGCATAGGGGCACACATGCCTGATGTTCTTGTACATCTTTGTTTCCTTGTGCATGTCTGAAAACAGATGGGTGTACAATAGGTGAGTCATCAAGAGAAGTACACCACAAAAAAAGGGGGTCTTGTAGAATGATGCTTTGATATGCAAGTTGTAACAGTTTGGATACTTAACTCTTATGCTGGAAGTTACCATGAAAGTGAAATAAAATGGTAGGAATATTTCACTTCACTATCAACATGTATTTTCTATAAATAATAAAGCATGCAATTGTCAATAGTACATATTTCTTCCTTTCACCTAAATGTTTTTCTAACTTGTGTTTTTATCATTATATTTAAGGATTATATACACAAAACGCAAGATAAATATAAAAGGTTGAACATTAGTTATGCTATATATCCTTTTATTAAATACTTTTAAATATTTTTTATTAAAATTGTACTGGGATGTTTTAGATTTTTGTTTCTTAACACTTTTTGGCATAGAAATGGCCACAAGTTGTTTGAAATTTCAGTATTTTAATTTGCCTTTTTTCATTTAGTGGACTTGTACCTCTTCATAATGCATGTTCGTATGGACATTATGAAGTTACAGAACTGCTACTAAAGGTAAGAGAAATTAAAGATATTGAACATCATTGCTTCTTTTGCACTTGTCATGAGTTTTCCTGGGTTTTTTTTTGGGCCAGTAAGATTTTTAAGAGAATAAAATAGTTTTTAAAAATATTTCTGTTGCCTTAAAAATTTTGAAACAGTTTAAGCTGTTTTTAAAAGCTGAAATTAAAACACTTATTGACATTTCAAAGAGTTATAACTGAAATTTACAGTGAAATAAATGTCTTCTGAGTTTTATTTAATCCAGCGAGATGCTTACTGACCTAAAACTTTTTTTCTCAATTTAGCATGGAGCTTGTGTTAATGCCATGGATCTCTGGCAGTTTACTCCACTTCATGAGGCTGCTTCCAAGAATCGTGTAGAAGTCTGCTCTTTGTTACTTAGCCATGGTGCCGATCCTACATTAGTCAACTGCCATGGCAAAAGTGCTGTGGATATGGCTCCAACGCCTGAGCTCCGGGAGAGACTGACTTGTACGTGTTTATATCCCAAAATCACTACTGCTTGTTGTAGATTGGAATGTCTCACTTTTGTTTAGTTCTTAGGGCTGCCATTTTGCCTAACTTAGATAATGTCCTTCTAATCTTACATGTACGATGGTTTATAATCCTTATTTCTGATCATCTACTTTTCTTCATGAATCCCACAGAATCTTATATATATATACACTGTATGCATTTTGTGTTTATTTAAGCCTAATTCTAATTATGTACTGTTTCCTTTTTTTAAAAGCTAATGAGGATGAGTCAATCAATAACCATTTATTGAATACCTGCTGTGTGCCAGGCACTGGAAATATAGCAGTATACAAACCAGAAAAAAATCTCTGAGCTCACGGAGATTTCTTCTTGTGCTATTGGTAATAGTAGATAATATCTGACATTATTGAGCGACTACTGTTTCCCAATCCCTGCAAGGTTGCATAATCATATTTTTATTTCTTGTGTGTCTTAGGGCCCAAGTGTACTCACTTGCCCAAATTATGGTTTGGTGGAAGTAATCTTCTCAAATACAGCTACATATATATATATATATATATATATATATATATATATATATATGCATGTTTTTTAAATAAACTCTTTGTTTTAGAATAGTTTTAGATTTACACAATAGTTACAAAGGTAGGACAGAGACTTCTCATATACCCCATTCCCAGTTTCTCCTACTATTAATATCTTACATTAGTATGGACATTTGTCACAATTAATGAACCAATATTGATACATTATTAACTAAAGGCCGTACTCTATTCAGATTGCCTTAGTTTTTACCTGAAGTCCTTTTTCTGTTCCAGGATCTCATTCAGGATGCCAACATTACATTTAGTTGTCATATCAGATACTGAGATATATTTAATTCTGCATGTGGGCATTTCAGGTTTAAATTAAAGTAGATGTTACCTACCTAATTTTTCACTGATCCTATTTTAAGAGTCTTTACATCCAGGATTGAGAGTCAGATAACTGAATTTAAATGCCTGAGAAAATCTTAAATGATAACTTTAGAAAAAGGCATAGTCAAAGTGATACTAACGTCATTTAAGTTTAAACAGATTTTAAACTAGTTTATGTTAAAACAGGAAGAATTCCTTGCAATTTTGATCTTAAGAGGAAATTTAAATTTATTTTGGTACTGGAACAGATGACATCCACTAGATAACAGGCCAGCACAAACCAGATTATAACTGGGCAGATGTCTTAGCAATGAATCCTTGTAGAAGTGCATTTATTCTCTCTCCCACTCATACGACTCTTGCCATATGTTATCTTGCATTATGTAGTTCATTTTTCTCTGTGTGTGTTCTGTCTTCCCAGTGAAATTCAAATTCTTAGAAAGACCTTTGGTTTTATTTTTTTGTCTTCTTAGCACCTGCACAATGCCTTGTTACCTAATAAATGTGTCGGTGGCGTTTGTTTGGGCCTATATATCTACCTAATCCCAATTTAGCCCAGTGCATTGTGCATACTATGTGCTCAGCAAGTTATTAGATTGACTTTAAGTTAACTCAAAAAACTTATTTTTTTATCTTTTTCTAATTTCCTTCTTTTGTAGTTTTATACCCTGGGCTCAGCTTTGTCCCCGTGTTACCATTTGACTGTATTTTCCTTATAATTGTTTGGCAAAGCTTGAGTATTAATGAGTTTTTACATTGTGTTTTGCTCATCTGTCTGATTCCAATGTAAACATTAAGATTTAACCTAAATTTGTATAGTTTTGTAAAGGAAGAAGTTCCCTAATTAGAGTACTTTTCAACCTTGTCAGTATCTCCTTTATTTTTTTAAATAAGATTCTACCAAGGAATTATCTGAAGAAAAGGATTTAACCAAGTTGTCACTTCTCTAACTGCAATCTCATCGTCATGTCCACCGCTTTAGTCTAGGCGTTCACAGTTACAGAATGCTTTTTAGAAAATTATTCAGGAAACAAAGAAAAACAATATTTTGATCCTACCCAGGGTAATAGCGTTTTCATTACGCACATTTTTTTCTGCTCTTTCTTATCTTCTTTTAATTTGTTGTTTTCATGAAGCCAAACGACCAAGGTAGTTTGGGTACTGCACGTATTGGAGCTGAAAATACTTAAATTAGCTTTCATTCTTATTTCAAAATGCTTTCAGAAAGAGAAACATTTAAGGCATTTTATAAATATTAAGTTTTCAGGGTAAGTTTGAGTAATTTGCAGTCTTACCACTTTCTTTGTAACTACTTAGCTTCTTTGAAGTTTTAAAAATAAATCTTTATATAACTTTTGCATTTAGAAGGACAATTATTTAGTTGATAGATTTTTCTATCTTCTGGTTTGTTTTTTTAATCTTGAGTATTTGTCAGTAAAATATTTTAAATTTGAAAATCAATTTGGACAGAAATCTTTACTTTTTTCCTAAAGAGCAAAGGTAAAGAGTATTTTACTTCTTGTTATTTGAGAAAATATTATGCTGTTTAATTGCATTATTGTGTCATCATTTCTTGATTTCCTTCATACCACAGTCTTATTATGTTTTTCATAAATTTCCCCATTTAATTTTCTTATGAGCCACCTTTCCTGAACTTAAAATTGCTTTTATCATTTTGATAATCATGACACACTTGTCATCAGAGAAAAGACCAATATGATTTGAATTCAGTTTAAATTTCTCTAGACTGATGACCCAAGCAAAGCAGTACTTTTTGCTTGAAATCAGTTCTCGGTGCATCACCTTCTTTTGCAGTTGCCAGGATCCTGCTCCTCCCATCTGGCAGTTTATCATTCTCTCACTTCTTTTATCCCTAATTTTATCATTAAAATGAAAATATGTAATTTTGTTATTTCAAAATACTGGCTTACTTTCATTTCATTTTGACCTTGTTTTGGGGTTTCTGAAATTTCAAAGTCCTAAACTTTGAGGAATTTAGCAATGATAAAGTACCACTAAACAAGAGGTTACATAAAAATGGTTTTTGTCCTGAACCTGCCATGACTTATTTTATAAATATTCCCCATTCATGCAAGAAATAGCTACTATACAAGTACCTACTATACGCCAAATACTGTGCTAGGTGATGGGGCTGCCATAGCAAGTAAGACAGTGTGACATAGCCTGTGATATAAGGCTAAATGCAAGTGTGGGTGACTTCATAAGAAGGATCCCTAACCCAGTAATGGGGAACATCAGGAAGGCTTATCCGAAGTATCTAAACTGAGACCTTGAACAATGAGTGAAAAAAGCATGTGTGTATGTGCACATATGTGTCTCTGTGTGTTTCTCTCTGTCTTTTGAGGGAGAGAAGGGAGTGAGATGGGACCCTCGAAGGTAAGGAGAGAGAGGAAAAGGGAAGGAATTCAGTAGGAGGCAGGTACAAAGGCCTGAATGTGAGTGGGCCTGGAATTGGTACATAGTATACTAGGTCACACATCATTTGCATCTTTTTAGAACAATTTTCAACTTTTTGTTAATAATTGGTTATATCAAAATACAAACTAAATTTGTAACATAGAAACTAAGATTATATGTTTTTAATAAATAAGAGTATTGGATTTGTATTTATGCAATTGATTTGGAAATACCTTTTTAAAAACTCTCTTACTTGCTTATGCAAATAACAAATAGTTCTTTGAAAAATTTTCAAACTCTGGCACTTCCCCCATAATTCACTTCTTCCCTCCTCTGTGTCAAGATATAATCATTATTAGTATTTTGATGAGTATGTCTCTAAATGTCTTTTTTAACCATTACTTATATTTAGTTGTGGTGGCAATAGTAGTAGTAACAAATTGGATCAACCTATGCTTCCTCTTCTGCTGCTTGAATTTTCATTTAATAACATATACTTTCATGTCAGTATATATAGATCTATCTTTTTTGTTTAAGGGCTATAAAGTATTCTAAAGTGTATAAGTGTTTACAGATTATTTAACTGGTTTCCATTTGGTGGACATTTAGGTTGCTTTTTTTTAAAACTTTGCTGGATTGAGTATCTCCGTGTGTATATCTCTATGAACTCTTAAAAGTATAAAACAATCTTATTTCAGAGCATACATTTGTCAAAATTTTTTATTAACCTACATGCTCATTCTTTGCACCTTTATTATCATATCATCATGTTGCTGCTGTTGCTAAAATAGAGTAATATTTAAAATTAATAATTTTCTTTATAATCATTGCTAATGATTATTAAATATTTTAAATCTTTTTTATGTCAACCATTATTTCATTAACAGATGAGTTTAAAGGTCATTCTTTACTACAAGCAGCCAGAGAAGCAGACCTAGCCAAAGTTAAAAAAACACTTGCTTTGGAAATCATTAATTTCAAACAGCCACAGTCTCATGAAACTGCCCTGGTAAGATTTTATTGTTAATCCATGCCTTGGATAACAGTAGTATAAGCACAAAATATGATTTTCATTTCAGAAACCTTCAAGTAACTTTAGTATCTGAAGTGCTGGAAATTTGCATTTTAATATTGGTTGCAGTGATTTCTAAATTTGGTTTGGGAGATGATTGCTTTTATGGGTGAGAGAATAGACATTTGTTCAACCTTTATTTGGGTATTATTTTTACCTTTGTCTTTCCCCAACCATATTATAACAAATCTACCTTTGGGGCCAGGGCTTTCATAGAATACAAGATGTGATTTTTCTCTATAGAATCTTCTTTTTCCTGTGGCTGCTAGATAAATACTAGAGTTGTTTTCTGTAGAAGATTAAAATATTTTCAAAAATATTTGTATCATCCTTTTGAGCAATTGTCTTCAAAGAATGCATTCATTACGTTATTACAATCATTATAGAAGAATGGTAAGATTATGACTTTTTTTTGTTCAGACTATACAAGTTGTTTTTAAAACTGTTCGTATTTTTTCTTCTAGTGTACTTCCAGAAAGATTAGTTTGTTTTCCTTGTCATTGACCACACTGAGTTTCAGACGTAGGGCTGGTTAGATTCCTCCTGAATTCAGAATTGAAGCATATGTGATGCCTCGATCACAGACTCTAAATGTGCTTCAGTTAACACTCTCACATCTGTCTGGCACAGAAAGGTCAAACTGTCGTCAATATCTGCTGAAAACAACATTAAAAGAGTCACCAAATCGAAATGGGTCAATTGTATGTACACTTAAATATATGGCTCTCACACTGGGGTTCAGATACATTCCAGCTGCACAGCATTCACTCAAAGCCACAGAATAAACCTGACCTGCTTTTTTGGAATATTCATTCTATTCATTAAGAAGTAGTTTTTCATTTTTTTAATTTTAATATAAACATAAAATTTCTGAGAATACTTCTCTCTCTGAGCTCTTACGCATCTGTTACGTTCTTGCCTGTTCCTGGGCGTGGAGACTTATTCTCCTGTGATGCTAGGTGTACCCCTGGGGAGAGTTTGACAAATACTGACTTATGTGGCTGGCAGCCTACTGAAGGATTGAGTTGAAACTTCAGTTACAGGTTTTTGTAGCTTTGGAGAGGCAGTATTCTGATACCTTCAAATAAATAAACATAGTGGATAATTATTTCTTGGCTCAAGGAAAAGAAAAGAAGTCTGTCTTAATGCTTAACCAAGAGCATAATTTCACCTTGGTTTAAAGGCTTGTGTTTTGTACTTCCAATGTATTTAGGAGGAATTTTGATCATCTCTGTAGTCTAAAATATATATTTTGAGATAACAGTGTTCTAAACAGCAGATGGTATTTAGTTCAGAAATCTACTTTTAAGTAGAAGTTTATTTTAACTTAGTTTCGTTTACTTTACAGCACTGTGCTGTGGCCTCTCTGCACCCCAAACGAAAACAAGTGACAGAATTGTTACTTAGAAAAGGAGCAAATGTTAATGAAAAAAATAAAGAGTAAGTGTAATTGCAGAAGTTGTTGTTCAATTCTTAAAGGGAAAATGCAATAAAAGTTGGGAGATTACCTTTCCCTTTTCTCCTCTCCACAGTTTCATGACTCCCCTGCATGTGGCAGCAGAAAGAGCTCACAATGATGTCATGGAAGTGCTGCATAAGCATGGAGCAAAGGTAAGACGCACACCTGCAGTAAAGGCCAAACTTGGCATTGAGAAGCGAGCCGCTCTCAAGACTGTTACTTTTCTCTCTGATTTTCCTGAAGAAATTAATTTTATAAAGGACTGTTAACATGTATTTGAATTCATCAGTTCTCCTTTAAAGCTGATTTAAATCTTGTTACTAATAAAAATAATTGCCTGTGTACTTAACTGTCATTCTTCTATAAAATATAAAATGTAGCTACAGTCTTACCATTTGAAATACGTTTCAGCTTTACATTGCTTTACATTTGTCCTGGGATTGATCTATTTTGAGAGTCAAGGTCAATGATGGTTTATCAGAAAATAATTTATGAAAATGATAGTCAAAATATCACTACTTATTTTAAAGAATATTTGTATTCCTTCAAACTGATAATGATAATTTTCTCAAATAACTTGGACACTAAAGAAACGTGAAATTTTTAACAATCATTTTTATTGGCATTATCTGAATGGCATTATCTGAAACTCTGAATCGCTTGAGGGAGGAAGGAAGCAAACTGGTTGTTTTTCAGAGGTGACTTGTACTGGCAAATTTTTAAATCCTCAAGAGTGTGTATGTTAAAACAGTCGTCTCCAAGAAGGGTGCAGACACTCTATGGAACATACAAGATGAGCCATTGAGTGCAGGAAAAAGTACTGGAATTTTAATCTTTTAAAATAGTGATTTCTTTACGAATAAAGAAATTAAGATCTACTAATATTTAATACACAGATGGTTGCTTACACCCTCATTAGGTCAATGTGTCAGCCTGTCTGAGTCATGTCAGGGCCCAAGTGTTTCTCATCTGTTCTCTTTCAGCAGGTTTTGACATATTGTACTTTACATGTGTCCAAATGAGTAGATATATGGATATTATCCTATTAACCTTTATAAATACCATTGTTGATAATCAGAGGGAGTGACCATGGCAATCTTATAGCATAAAGAGATTGACTATTTCATGAATTAGTATTTTCAGGAATTGTCTTAATTTCTTGTGCTTTATTTTTTCTTTTATGAAAATTAGAGAGTTCAAAATTTGCTGATAGTTCTATGATGACAAATGACTATTACTTGTATGTAGATACTTTTTTAAAAAAAGAAACATAATCACACTCTTAAAGTTACATATTCTAGAATGAATGAGAAAGTAACTGCATTCTTTAAAGAAACTTTAAAAAATGGAGAGGACATTTTGAAAATCGATTTTTAGAATATGTCCACTGTTTCATTTTTGTTGCCAAAAAATGATGTAAATATATCACCCGGTTGTCATATCTACATAATTAAGACACTTGAGAACAATTTTTTAACCTGTTTGAGTCTTTCTGAATTTGTGTTTAAGTGGTTTTTGAACCTATTAAAAGTGTTAATGTAACACCTTCTCATAAGTTTGCAAGAACATCAGAAAGATGCAATTTTACTAGCAGAATTGCAATTAAAACCCTAGCATAATTAGTACGTTACATTAAATATAAGCACTGTCATTTAGTGTAGACATTATTAACAGGGCACTTTTTCCAGTAACTACATACATATCTGTATGAAATCTTTTTATCTAATGCGGCCAATGGGACCAATTATTGAAAATGAGCTTGCTTAGAATCAGACCCTCAAATCTACATCACTATTTTTTATAAGATTTTTAAAAGTTTTTGTAATTGAGCCAAAAGAGATTTTGTACCATTAGTAATTAAAATATTTTTTAAATTTTGTTTCATCTCTTTCCCATCCTTTGTAATTTCTCTTTTTGTGTAAGTTTTATATGTATTTATTATGTATTAGTATGATGCTGCTTGTTTATAAGTTACAAATGAATGCATATGTATATTGAGCGGATTCTCAAAACATTTTTTTACTCATTAGGTGCGTGATCCCAAAATTTAGGTATCCTTGCTTTAAAAGGGTAATAAGTATTTTTAATTAAAAAAGCAGAATGAGCTGGAATGAAAGGGAACAGAGTTCTATAGATTTATTGCCTATTTTGAGGGTACAACTACTGCATTGTTATATAAGTAATGTCTTATTGCTCAGTCAAGTGGAAAGTGCTAAGCTGAGTGGGCTTTCTGCTATACTTAAGAACACCGAATGTTTATCATTGACCTATTTTTAATAATATCTTATGGCATTTATAATGTTCTTGAAAAACCATGAATAATGCTCTTCAGTTTGGGAAAATATCTGTTTGTCGTCTCCCATGAGTCATTTTGTTTCATGAAGTTTCAGTGAAGAACATTATTTTATAACCTGTCTTAGTCAACATTACTCCAGCTCTGTGGTTCTCAGTCTTTCTCTGCCCATCATGTTCACCGCACATTCTCATCAGGAATGTCTCAATTCATCACTGGGGCGTGTATAATCTTAAACACCCTGCCAATGATGGAGAGTGACTTTTAGACTAGTGGATTCTTCCTAGTCTTTCCCTAGGTTCAAGTAAATTGAGAACTCCTGCTGTAAGTCACTTTAAAACAGAAAAAAAAAATCATACTTAATCAGGATTGTGGTTAGTAGTAGATACCAGTTGCCATCCTCCCATTCACTCACTCCCTGGTTCCAGGGCTGCCTGCTCTCCCTCAGGGCTGTTTTTTTGGTGACTAACGCCTTAGTAAAGACCCACTGTATAAACCCAACTTAGCTACTATTGCCCAATGTTTGCTCGCTTAGTGTTCTTTCTGGGGAACTCGTGGCTTTCATTTGATTTCCGCACAACTCATGGTTTTCATTTGATTCTAAAAGAACGTCTGAACAAACAGCACACCCTTGAATTCGGATTCAACTGTCTTACACTGCTTCCACCATCCTGGTGCCTTCTGCGCCTCATGATGAGTCCAGGTCTCAAACTAAGACTATTAAATCAGAAAAGGTAGAGAATCTGGTCAGCAGATCTAATACTGTTAACTAATTTGTCTTACTTAGACAGCTGGAGTTTAGTAATATTTATGTAAGTGAGAACATTCTTTTGCTCAAAGCTTGGTGATAAATGCAAAGTCCAGGTCTACATGCATGTTGTGTATAGAACATAGACAGGCGTGCTTCCCAGTTTAGAATCCTCCACTTTCTAGGTTTGTAACCTTGGACTTAATTTTCCTGAACCTCAGTTGGCTCATTGGTGATATGTGGATATTAATACCTTCTCTACAAGTTTTTTTTTTTTTGTAAGAATTAAATGAGTTTATGTATGTATATGGTACCTGGCACACAAACAATACTTTGATTACTAGTATGAACACTGTGTTTTTTTTCCATGTTTGTCTTTTCAAACTTATATACTAGGTATTTCCCTTAATCTAAATTTTTATATAAGACTTATATAGGTTATGTATAAGCTATATAGCTTTTATATAAGCTTATATAGCTAATCACTTTATAATTTTTTTTGATCTACTAACTCAACAAATATTGAGATGCAAAATGATCAAGACTGTGTGCTGATATTGTGGGAAATACCAGTTTGGAAGTTAATGCAATTACCAAACTTGAAACTAATCCTGAACCAATTTAGTGGCATTAGTAATAAAGAAGGAAGAGAAATAATTAAATCCACTTGTGAAGGAATAATTATATTATTTGGAAATGAGTTGGATGTTAGAATGGACTTAGAAAGTGGTGGTACAATTAATGGAATTAAGAAAGCTAGAGAGAAACACTGATTTCCTATGCCTTGATAATGATTTTGTACTTGGAGGTGATATGATAGATGGACATGTAGATAAAACTAGTGATAGGAAATATAGCACTAGGATGTTAGAGTTTGTAATTAGAAAGATCTATTGGGAAGTGCAATAGGAATATGAAGAAGGAACAGGAGATCAGTGCTGAAAAGAGAAATCAAGGTAGACAATGTCATTTGATTTGGCAATTTTCATATAAGGGCTTTGTAAACTTTTGAAGGAAGTATTCCAAAGATGTAGAGGTAGAGAATTGTATTAGTTAAGGTCTTGGCAATAAACAGTACACTCAAAGTGGGTGATTTGAGGAAAGCTTAACAAAGGAGTTATATACAAAGACGAGGGTATGGTTTAAAGAAATCAACAAGGGATGAGGTAGTACTAGCAGCAAGTGGGGAGATGTTACCATCCCTGGGCCTGAAGGGACAAGGAATGGGAGAGGTCACTGGAACCAGGAGAGGGTGGCTATGTGGAGAAAGCCACCTGGCAACCCCTGTGGCCTTTGATAGAGGGTATATCTTACCCATACTCCTCATTCTTCTACTTCCCATCAGTCTCCTGTCAGTGCCTCCCATTGGCCACATCCAACAAAAAATTAAAGACCTAAAAGAGTCCATTGATGTGATCCATACAAGTGATTTTCCTAGGACCCAGAGCAGGGTGGAGGATGGATATGGATCTGGAGAAGTAAGCAGGCAATATTCAGGAAAAGGGTAGAAAACAAATGGCGAGTGAGGAAAGGAGGGTTATAAGACAATGGGAGAATCAACTCACTCATTTGAGAAATCCATTTTTGTAGGAGTAAATTTCTGTATCATAAAAAAATTAATAATTATCTCTACCAACCCCCTGCTTTGCAAGATTACTGTAAAGCCTAAACAGGAGAGACATGAAGATTTTATCCTTCATGTGGCAGTTTTTTTCTTTATTGTCGTTAGTCTACCCTGGCATTCTGCATGCAATTACTACTGCTTTGTCTGCTATCCTTATTAAGGAGAACTTAAGCCCCAGTTGCATATGGTATTATTAATACCTAAAAACAAAAAGTTTAACTTTGAGGTGCGTTTTTTTAATACATAAAAGAACTGTTTTGTCTTAGCATCTGTTCAGTGTGTGGAACACGAGGAACTTTCTTTTGATTGTTCATATGTGTTAATTTGGCAGATTTATTTATAGTGAATATAAGAAGAAATTGTGTCACTAGTAATTGGCATTAAATGGGCTTATTTCTCACATTGAGAAGTGATCAAAAGTCTTTGCTCACTTGGGGAAAATGTGTTAGCTCATTACAAAGATTTTATTAATGCTCTTCTAGAAGTGGATTGATAAGCAGATTCTATCAGCCCAAAGGTGTTAAAGTACTTCTCAAGCTGTACATTCACAGTATGTTTTATAGTTCAAATAATATCCGAAGTTCGATCATGTCACATAAAGTCCAAAGGTGCCAGTATCTCAGGGACATTTAGTTACCAGTAACAGATCACCTGAAACTGGATTAAGCAGAAATCAAAATCTATTTAATATCTATATAAATGTATGCTTGTTACTTTTGTGAGATAACCGTATGGTTATCCCACAGAAATAATCTCCAGGAGTCCTGGCTGAGATTCACAAGATGAGAACAGGAGTTGGGAAACTGTTGGGTACCCTGGCTGCCATTCTCTCTCTCTCTCTCTGAGGTCGCATGGGTTTCTTTTCACTGTCGATCTTTGTTCATCTGCTTCGTTCTTCTTTTTATAAACTATATTTTTCAGTTTTACTTCTCTTTGGTCTAAATATGGTCTCTGCAGCCCCTACTTTATGTGTCTTTGGCTTAGAAATATACCACCTGCAGCTCCTGTCTCCCAGGTCTCAGGGATGAGAAAGAGAGGATATGAACAAGACATCAGTTTCTTCAGCACGGCCACTGGATTGGCATGCTCTCGTCTAACCAGCTGTGCTCAGGCAGTTATTTCTCAGACAGTTAGGGCATGTGAGAAGACAAGTGCCCCTTTAATAAGGCAAAGAAAATATATACTGTTATAATATTTCTGTGTACCTCTTTTCAGAGAAGCTGAGTGATTTTTTTTTAAATTTCACATGAATTTTGAACGTTTGCAAATAATAATACACTCAAGTTCAGTTAATCTAGTTTCATGTCTGTCAACATTAGTTTCGTGTCTCTCAAATTATATTAAAATTTAACATCTTAGACAAATTCTCAACTCTGTAGTGGGTTCACATCGCAGTAAAGGAAGAAAAAGCCTTTTAAAGTAAAATATTCATTACTTTATCAGAATTCTAGTTAAGAATTAAATTTGTGTTCATTTTGTCTGTTTCATTCCTCACAGGAGATACATTAACTATGTGTATCCCACCATGCATATCAATGGCCTGTAAATATCTGTTAAAAACTTTAGAATCAAATGAAATTATACTTTTATTACAGATAAAGTTATTTTCAATATTAATTCTCTCAGTGCTGACATTTACCTTTTTTTTTTCCCCAAATTTCTGGGGAAAGAAGAATGTGTGGTTTTTGGCTAGAGAATATTTTAATAGTCTCTAATGTTTGTTCAGTATACAGCATAATATGTTGAAAACAGTATTCTTTATCACCAGAATTTACTAATTTGTTGTCCTTGTGAGCCATTCATTTGCCAACCATTTTCAAACACCCACTTGTACAAGGCATTGGACTTAGTACTATGGGGTGTGTAAGAAGTTGGAATTTAATCTATTCTTAAGGGACTTAATATCTAATAATAGTCTTATGTGACACAGTCTACTTGAGTATCTGTTAGACAAATTGGAAAGTGGTATATATAAGAGAAGTACAGGTAGACTGCTATTCGGAGGGGAGAACAATTCCTTCCATTGACGGTGGCGTACTCGGGGAGAGATTGGAGAAATTTCATTGAGAAAGTACAATTTCAGTTAGTAGTGTCCAGGAATTAGATTTTTAAAAATAGGAAAAATACAAAGAATGTATTTTAAGTAATGACTCAATCAGGAAAGCAAAGGAGTTTGTTAGTCAGAAGTTATGATTAGTCAGTAAGTTGGTACAGAAAAGGGGAATAATGAAAATCTGAAAAGATAAGTTGGAGCAAGACCCTGGCAATCTCAATTGGAGAGTTTAGATTTTGTGCTCATAATACTTGGAGAGCCATTGGAACCCTTTGATTAGGTAGGTGACGAACAGAATCCTGCCTCAGGAAGACAGATAGTTCCTACGAAACTACCTTCTCTTAGGAAACCAATTACAGAAATATAGACTCAACCTATGTGTGTAATAGCTGGTATTAGCAGTATTGAACAAAAGCAGCTTTTTAAGATTTTTGTAAAGAGAGATGGTATCAAGATGATGTTTCTTACCTTCAAGCTGAAAAGGTGACACCTGTTCACCTGTTCCCTAGGTTAGCCTCTGGCTACCAGGACACAGACCTGGTTCAGGTCCCTATCTTTTGTCCTTCTATTGTTGATTTATTAATGCCTGTTTTTTTTTTTTTCATTGTTTGCTTTCACTTTCAAAGTGTTTTGATTTGAGCAAAAAAATACATTGTCATTCTAGCTGAAGGAATACAGACGCTGTTTTCAACTCTCAGGTTACTTGACATCACGTTTAGTTTGAGACATACACATGTTCGCAGTTAAAGTAGAATTATAACGTGAAGCAATAAATCCCTAAGTTCAGAAATGTCACAGAACGGTTCGTGATTAATCACCAAATGAGTATGTGGAGCAATGGTAGCTTTAAGCTTAGGCGAAAGATGAATGCAGCCTCATGGCTAGCTGGTTGAGACTGCGGTGTTTGCACTGATTAGAATTTTGAAAGATTCTCCTCAACCCTTCCCCTTATAGTCTACTTGCTGGTTTCCAGAATTATTTTGGCATGTTTGAATCATAATTTTATGTGCTACACATTTCAGGGCAAATGCCATTGTGTTTTTTTATCATTTTATCTAATTATCCTCTTAGGAAAAATCATTATTACTACTCAAATAGAAATAGATAAAGATACATACCTCAGGTTGTTAACTCTAAATAGAAGAAAAAAGGGGAATATGTTTTGTCTTTAAAACTGGCAGACGTCTGTTGTTCTCACCCTTCTAAATAGATATCTCAAGCCAGTCCTGACTGTTTAATTACCACAGTTGAAGTGTAACATGTTAAATGTAGCATTTTTCTTATTGGAGGCGGTTTGTGTACTTTAGTGAAAATAGTCTCTTTAATGCTGAATGGTAAGCGTCTTTGATGACGTCCTCTATCATATCCTTGTGGAAAGTGTGATAGAGGAAATTAGGGAGAACTGGGTCTAAAAAAGACTTGATCAGGAAAGTTGATCTAACACTCCCAAATTTCTGCAGTAAGTAGGTATGTTAGTGATTCCAAATAATATGTATTAAGAATTAAAGTTGTATCTCTTTAAAATATGAAGAATAAATTAATGCTGATGTATATAAAGTAAATCCGTCAAATATATTTTTTAGGTTGAAAATACAATTTATGGACAGGAGCACATATATACATATAGGTATTAATTTGAAAGTTCTTAAAAGAAGAACTTGTGAGTGTCAGTCGCATTTATTTGATTAGTTCAACTTGAATGACCATTCAGACAATTATGTGTATAATACCACACCTTATTTTTTGGTTTGTTTCTTTGCTATTTTTAGAGCTTGATTTTTATATATAAAGAATATTTTAAATGTTGTGAAGGCTTAATTTTTTGCCCGAGTCAAGAATTGTCCATGTGAGTCATAACTATCAAAACCAACAGGACAAAAAACAGTGTTGTCTTGGAGATCTTCCAGCTCATGGACTATATTCTGTACTTCAGTTGGCCCATTTTTTTTTTTCAGTGCTTCCAGTATTGATTTTGTAGATAATGTGCTCAGGTTTTCCATCAGTAGAGTGAATTACTGTCATTTCCCATTTATGTAACTTATAGAATAGTAGAGGTTAGAGTAATAAATCCAAACTTATGAGAAACCTCCTTTAAATAATTGGAGTTCCATGTAGTTCTCTGGGATCACAATAAAATAAAATTACAGTAGCTCAAAAATATCACCCTTCTTCACTGTGAAACTGAATGAGAGCAGCAGTACAAATCCTGCCATATGACCCATAAAAAAACCAGGGGATGGGGATTGAGCTGTACTCATATAAAATAGTTACTCCTGCCCTCTGCAAACAAATCTATCACTTACTTTGGAAGGCATGCACATTTTGCACATCTGTACCTTGAACCACCTCAGAATATACGGAGGAGAAAGTTAGGTTGACCACTTTTTAGAGACCCCTGATTGTATTCCATGAATGATAAAAGAAAAACATTAAGGGTGTTGATAAAGTTAAATGCAAGAGGAAAATAAGGACGTTAATTTTTTTTTTTTTTTGGAATCAATTTAAAGATCTGTAATGACTCAAACAGATAGTTGATTTCCCATCCAGTAATCATTTTTCCCTTTCTTCCTTGCTTTGTAACAGGGGTCAGCAAACGTTTTCTTAAAAGTCCAGATAGTAAATATTTTAGGTTTTATGGACCAAGAGACAAAATCGAGGATTTTACGTAGGTACTTATATAGCCATTTAAATGTAATCAAAAACTGTAAAAGCCATTCTTAGCTTGCAGGCTGTACAGAACAGTCAGGTGGTTGGAACTGACCCACAGATCGTCGCTTGCCAGCTCCTTCTATAGGACTCCGCAGGTGTGGGAGTTCAGGGGAGGAGGGTCTGAAACAGCTCTGGTCACCTCATTCTCTTTTGCTAGTGACTGATGGAGGCATAGATTCAGGAAACATTTCGGGTCCCAGCCATCAGGAGAAGTCCCCTGGGAAACACTTTCTTCTCTTTTAAAGTAGCCGTACGAAACTCCTTTTTGGCCTTGGACGGGATTATATGGAGTTGATGCATGAAGCTGCCACAGTCAGCTTTTGACCTTAGAGGGAAGCCTGGGTCCTAAGATTGGGGCATCTGAGAAATTTATGACATTGGCCTCTAGTGGGGAATAATCCTTCCTCACAAAACCCCTTATAGAATGTCTAATATTTTCCCTGCTATCCATTGTTTTCTTTCCAAGTGGGTTGTGCAGAGTATCACCAAGCTGTTCTAGTTTTGTTATTCTGCTTATTTCCATGGAATGAATGCTTCTATTACAATACTCACTGATACTTTTCTATGACTTCTTGTAGTACTTCAGCTTTATTGTCTGATAAAGCAGTCCACAGATGTTCTTTCATGTTTGTGATACTGTTTAGAGTTTGAGGGAAGAATTACACTTTCATAATAAAAATATATACATTTACTAAAGCAAAGAATTTTGTGTTACATTGGTCTGTCTTGTGCTTTATCTAAGAAAGTTTGGCTTTCTGAAATACTGGAATATGATACTACCTGTAGGAATGAGTAAAAGCTTATATATGTAGGGATGAGGACATAAAGCTTCAGTCTGTGATCAAGTTTTTATCTTTCTAGGCTTGTCAATCAGTCCTCATCAAATAGTTGGAGTTTTTTTCAGCTAAACATAAAAGTTTCTTTTATAAATTAATTCTAATAGCCATTTATGTATTATTCCTATTTTTATTCCTTCAGCAGACATTTATGAAGCTCCAGCTATATCCTAGACATTGTCTTTTCTTGGTGGGGAGTAGAAGGAAGAGTTACATTTAAGATTCAGTCATGGTCATTGCTTTTAAATAGCTTACGATTTACAAATAGCGTCTAGCACAGAGCGTAATAACGTGAGCACTTAGTAAATGTTAGTTGCATCCCTTCCTCATGAGACTTCTTAGGTGGCAAACAACTTAGTTCTAATTTTGACAGGTACATACCAGAGGGAAAGAATGGGAAGCAGAGAGAGTAGCACAGCCAAGGAATGAGAATGCAGAGTGTACAGCAGAATTGCACTCAGGACCACCTCTTCCAAAACAGAGACGGGGAGAGGAACAAGAAATATTAATTTACATAATTTTAGGGAGGGGTGATTTTTACTCAGTAGTATTTCAGTCCCTGAGTGTGTGCCGAGAATGAATGAGAGGAGGAAGTGAATCTGCTGTTTTCTAAATTGCACTCAGTTCCATCATGCATATTTATAGAGAGAACCTCTTCTTACACATAGTGTGTTTTTATTGTTTAAAGATACTGTATATACTTTATGTGCTGTTCAGTTGATCTGCTCAGACACTAGGGGTAAAACTGGCTGATATTGGATTTACTGAGAAACTTTACATCTGCCTCTACTGTTGCATTGCTGAAGTGTTTTCAAGGATAATCTTGACCTTAGAAACTAACACCTTCATAAAATGGGGCTCCAGTGTAATCTAATAAAGCTGGAGCATAGCAGGCCTATTAGATTGTGATGAAAAAATATAGTAGAAATTAAGGTGGTGTAAAAGTAAATTATAGATGGTCTTGAATGACATGCTGAGGGACTCAGGTTTATTTGAAGGCTTTGAAAAGTCACTAAGTTTGCACCGAGGAATAACTTGGTAAGATCTATATTTTAGAGTAGTAATTCTCAAACCATATTCCCATGATTTAACGGGTCAGGATTTCCGTCACTATAATTGAATAACATAGTGGATTTCTTACCCAATTTTCAGAAAAATGTTAATAATTAGAATGTTCTCAATTGTAGGTTTTTCTCCTATGGTGAAGAAGTAAGAAAGAAATATTCATAGAAGAATTCAAGAAGTTTAGTTTGGCAGCTTGTGTTTTCCATCAATACATGCTAATGACTGTGCTTTTATGTTGTCTGTGTATAAAAAACCATTTTTCTGATAGAAAATGTGTTATAATTAAATATGTAGGTATTTCATGGTGACTTTTGTGAGACACCATTGAGAGTTTAGATGAACCCTTGCCTGAGCCTTGCTCATTGTGAAGAAAGACTGGAGATGGGGAGATGTTTGTCTTAAATGCTTTCTCTTGTTGAACTTGTATCTGTAGGTGTGCACAAATGTTTTGAATAACCAGCCAGCATATATTTGAAAATTTACTATGTATCGTTAATAGGAGCTTCCTAGAGGACCCAGAAAACCTATAGAATGCAGTCCATATTCTCAATAACCTTAGTTTTACTTGGTAAACAAAAACTACCCCAATGTCATAATTTCTAAGAAAGTGCTAAAGTGACACAGGTATTCAGGAAAGAAGGAAGCATTGAGACTTTCGGTAATCAAGGGAGACTTGTAAAAGGTGAGACTTGCACTGTATCTCATAATCCAGAGGGGCAGAAAGAAGGGCTTCTCTGAAAGAAGCAGCGTGTACAGTGAACATGGACTTTGATCTGAGTGCAGTAGAGATATTTACTGGGCATCCTGGAAAACAGGTTAGGACCAGTAAGATTTGATCAAATTATGAATGTGATCCCAAAGTTTAACATTGTCTTTGTCTTAAAACTAGCTAAATTATTCTTCTTCCTCCATAACTCTTCAAAGTTTTCAAAATGGAACATTTGAGTCTTTGAATCTTTTTTTTGGTGAAATGTGTTGTTAATTCACTTAGGACATATTATCATAATTATTTACTAAAATTAGAAAGGGAACATAATTAGCTACTTTGACTATCTTTGCTTACATATCCTGTTGTCTTTATAGTCTGAGAATGAGTTTGGTAAAACCCATTCATCCAAAAGTATTTAATGTGCGTCTTCGATGTGGCAGGCAGTGGATATCAGACAAGAGCCCAGCCCTCAGAAGCCTTACGTTCTAGTTGTCATGGGAGTGGCAGGGAGTGGAGGATGGACAGAAGGATGGTCATTCAGGGAAGGCTTAGGTATGTGTAATTTTCAATAAGGTAGTCAGAGAAAGGTAACTAAGTAGGTGATAGTTCTTCAGAACCAGGAAGCAGAATTTAATAATGAAGTCTGTGGCATTTTTCAAAAAGCTTTGACAATTGATTTTTTTCATAAGAATATGTTTGCTAGGGTGTAAAAGGGAACAAAAATAGATGGTCAATTCCCTGTGCCCACCTAATGATTTTTCAGATGAACGCGTTGGACACTCTTGGTCAGACTGCTTTGCACAGAGCTGCCCTAGCGGGTCACCTGCAGACCTGCCGCCTCCTGCTGAGTTACGGCTCAGACCCCTCCATCATCTCCTTACAAGGCTTTACAGCAGCGCAGATGGGAAACGAAGCAGTGCAGCAGATTCTGAGCGGTGAGTTAAAAGAGATGAATACTGCATTCTAGTCTGTCTCTTCCGTGTCCACCGATATACACAGACAAACTTTACGCCACTTGTTTTAAGTAACTCTTTGGAATGTTGTTTTTGCCTGAATATTTTCTTGCCTTTCCTTGCTTGCAGTTTAGCCTGTAGCCCTGTTCATCAGCCTTTTTTTGGTAGGATGACGTAGGTGTCATAGTAAGAAGGAGGCAAATACTCTCTTTAAAATTTTTTAGTTTTAAATTGAAAACTTGACTCATGGGTCTTAGGATCAAAGGTTACTTAAAAGTCTGTTAAGCAGTGTGGAATTATGGTAGCTCTACAATCTGTCAAATAGAGAAAATTACAAATATTCATATGGTAATGATCCTTAATTAATTATTCTTACATGTGTTATATTCTGACCTGGTTTTTGTAATTCTTAACTTCATTGCACTATTATGAAATTATCTTGTCTTTGCCTGGTTTCAATATAATTATAAAACCTTACTGAGTGTTACAGTGCCCAGTGCCCACCTAGTACAGTGTTAGATACTTTAACTGTTTAGTTTATTGAGGGAGGCCAAACGTGAAACAGATATGAAAATAGACAGTGGTTTCTGAAGCCCCAAATTTAGAGGAAATAACATAGTCTACCTACTTAAAAATGATGAACTAGATACAAAAGAAATTTAACATAACTGGCTCTTCTTTCTCATTCCTTTAATTTTGTCTCTGGATTATATCTTCTATAGAACGACATAAACCAGAAGAGTAAAACGGAGAAGGCTACAGACTAGGAATCAGAAGTTCTAGTTCTTTTTCCTACCTGTAGTCCAGTAGTTCTTTACTCCATCAGGCACAGGGCCCACTTTTAACGATGAATATTTTATAACATCCCCTTTACCGTCCAGAAATGAAATTCATAGATAATATGACGTAACTGTACAGATAACTTCCAAAAAAATCTGTATTGAATTACCTAACTGTAATATAAAGGGAAAATGACAGTAAGTTACAATAAAATAATTTATAATTATTATAATGGTAATAGCTTAGGCATGTCTACACTAGGAAACAAAAATTGACCACATAAATTTCTGAAGGGCCCCTAGAGTACAGCCCAATAACATTACACTGAAATAGGGGACGTTACTCGACTTACAGAGCTCATGACAGGTGTTGTTAGAGCTGAATCAGAGCTAACCAGCCTCATAAGAGTAACTGTGCTACATTGTGAAAGCTATTGGTGAGGATTTATTTTCCTCATGCTACTTCATTCTTAGATAGTGATCTTAGATGGTGATCTTTAGACAGCTGAAGACAGACCTGTCTAGGGCATCTTCACTATCAAAATGAGTAAGATCTGTCTCAAGGAATGAAATTTCCTACTATAGGATTTCAAGCTTGACCTATGAAAAACATGACTTCATTTAACTGCTTGTTTCAGAGCAATAGTACATTTGCTTAAAGAAGATAATCACTCTGACTAGGAAATATTTCTGCCTTCTTAGTAAATTCTAATAATTCCTGAAAAGTGTGATTTTTGTTAAAACATTCTTAATTTTTGTCTTATACTTTTTAGTAAGAACCATTTAGTACTGAATTTTAAGTTAGTTTCTGTAAACTGTAATGATAAATCAGGCAAACATACATCTATTACATCAAAATTTGTAATAATACTGTGCATGATTTTTAGAAGTAATTGACAAAATGGGGAGGAAAGGATTGAATAAATTAAGCAGATTAGACCTATTAATGCTTTTAAAATTGTCTTCTAAATGAATACAGTTACAATATGTGACTCCTGGTAAAAGATAAAATTAAATGTTGAATCACAAATGAAATATTTTTCTCCAATTGTTTTGATACTTCTTAAAAATTGATATGTAAGATAAAGCATTATGTAGATAATTAAATGCTTAATTTGGTACATGCCAGAACTTTTTAGTTTAATTCTTCATGTTTTTTATTGATCTGGATAGATAATACAAATAACAGAATTATATGGTAAAGTCTTGCCCTTCAAAAGGTTTTTTAAAATGGGAATTGTTTCTTGTTTAGAAGAGAATGTAATTTTTTTTTCTTTTTTGCTGAGGAAGATTTGCCCTCAGCTAACATCTGTTGCCAATCTTCCTCTTTTTGTATGTGAGCTGCTGCCACAGCATGGCCACTGACAGACAAGTGGTGTAGGTCCACACCTGGAACCAATCCCAGGCCGCCAAAGTGGAGTGTGCCAAACTTAACCACTTGGCCACCAGGACTGGCCCTAGGATATAATTTTTTAAACTAATATTTCCATGAGAAACTTGTGTGTCTGTAGTCTGTGAACCATGTGCTAGCTCAGCTTTGCAATTATACCTACATTTGCTAATCCAATTCCAGTTTTATATGTGTAATGACTCCTGAAAGAAAGATAAGTCATAGAGGCTATGTAGTAAGTTTCTGGGGGCTCTGTCCTGGGTAACATTGTATAGATTCATTTAAATACACCTGTTAATACCGGATTTGCGATCCACTTTTAGAAACCTGCACTTTCAAAATTAATGTCAGAGTAAAGAAAATAAGATAAGTAGCTTTTTATAAACTAGCATTTTAAAACCTTTTTTCAGAAGATTTGACTTTTTTGTGTAGACCTGCTTTCTCTGTGCCTGCTCTGTCCAATGTGATAGCCACCAGCTACATGTAGCTAAATTTAAATTAATTAAAATTAAATAAACTTGAAAAATCTGTTCCTCAGTTGTACTAGCCACATTTCAAGTACTCAGTAGCCACACATGGCTAGTGATTACTGTATTAGCATAGATAAAGAATATGTCCAGCATCACAGACAGTTCTTTTGAATAGCACTTTTAGGCTAGATCTTGACCCGAATTCTTCTGATTGTATATTCCAGTATAGTTAGTTGCATTACTGTTACCTAATCATTTACAGAGGTGAGGATTAGGGGGTTTATGATAGCTAAATTAAACATTGAAATAAGCCGCTAAGACCTATTGCCAGTCCGGTAGTCTGATACTAACTAAATGGTCAGTCTACAGGAGATTTTTTTAAAAATAGCAAATAGCCTTCCAGCCTTTGAAACTTTACGTTTCTTTCTTTTTTTTTTTTTTTTTAATTCTAGTGGGCCAGAATAGAGTTGGAGAAAAAATTAGAAGTGCATCTCCAGCCTTTGACCTTAGTGAGATCTTTAATTTCATACTCTGCAAAAGCCAGTGTGCTTATAATGGATTTTACTAATATAGTTCTTTGCATATCAGCTACTCTTCTTTTGCCTATATTCCATTTTTAAATTCATTTTTATATCACTTCTTTAAATTGTGCATCTCTTTGTACAAAGTTCCTGGGCTGTGTATATATTTCAGCTAATACTTTGTTCACATTGTTTGTAAAAATGAATCTGTTCTAAGCCTGTTCAGAATTTATAATGGATGCAGAGCTCTATAATTTGAATAGTAATTAATCAATATCTTTAAATAACTTCTTTACTTTCTACTCTTTGACTAGGACTAAGAATTTCTCATAGTTCTCAGAAGCATTCTTGTATTTGCATAAAAATTTTTGCTTGGTTATAAAATTATACCCCTTGCCAGTTAGTCTACACCAAAAAAGATGTGCCAATTTCAGACAGTTCTTAAAATTAAGAAATTCAGCCATGTTAAGTATCCCTCAGATGCTAGAATCTGAAAATATCTAAAGTTCTAACTCTATATACAAAAACAATTGTCATTTAATTTTGTTGAAATGATAACTAAAACTATTACTTATAGATATCCAAAGGATGTTCCGGTGAGTTTTACCAACTGTCAGAATGACTATCATAGAGACAGAATGTACACACAGACTTTCTCACCTATAGTGCCGCAATGTCATGTGCAATTAGAATGGAGGCAAATGAGACATGAGAGAACAGAATAAGGGCAGCTGAAGAAAGAACTATGATTTGCAATACACACTGACCCCAATATTATAAAATAGCCTGGAAGTCAATTCAGCAAATACTTTCTGCATGTTCTCTATGTGAAAAGATGAACAGGGCCTGGTTCCTTTTCTCAACAATTCTACAAACTAATGAATGTAATAAGCTCCTTTTTAAAGAAAAATAATTGTTGACATTTCAGAAATGTGTACTTCGTTATATAACTCTTTTTTCCCTCCATTTAATCTTAGCATTTTATCTGCTAAGTGTTATTGTGACTAAATAAGTACAGTATGTTCCATTGAAGAGTTTTCATGACTTAATTTGTAAAAGCCACTCTCCTGAATGAAGCACTTTGGATAGAAAGAGCCAAAATGTTTCTTTTGAAATCTAAATCTCGTTTATAGCATCGCTTGATCTTCCCCTTTGGTATCTCTGATTATAAGATAATGCAATCGTAAATCCGAAAGAGAATTTAAGGGCAGCCAACACTCACTTTATAGGTACAAAAGCTAAACTAAGTGATATGTCCGTAGTCACAGTTAGTGGAGCCCAGTATAAATCCAGGTCCCCTGGACTTGGGTCCCTTGGTGTTATGTGAGTGTGCACACATGTGCAGTATAAAAGCCATATTTAATGTCCATGGACAAACTTTGAGTGATAGATTATGCACTGTTTTCTTTAAAAACCCTTTTATTTGGGCCAATATGTAATGAATTTTTGCTTTGTTTATATTGGATTAATCAAAATACCTCATTTGTTAGTCTCATACTTCTAGACGTTGACGGCCTGATTTAATTATATTCTATTTAGCATTTGTATCACATCTCCCAATTATATAGACATTTTAAATTACATTTCCCTGAAGCCATTCAATAAATGTGAGTTAAACAAATTTCTGTATTTAATAGGCCTGTTTTGTACACTGATTATATTTTGTAAGATCACTGATTTCAGGAGTAGTATTTCTGTTTCATAGTGAGGAAATGGAGACCAAAAAGAAAGGCTAAACGTTAAGTACTGAAAGATGAGTGGCTTCCCTAGGTTTGCATAATAAAATCTATGGCAAGGCTTTGCAACAGCACTTTGCAAGGCCAGTGTATCATAAAGGTGTTCTTGATCTCATGGTTCTGTGTTTCTTCATTTCCCTTTGCCAAGTTTTGACCAGAAAATTAGAAGGATAGAGTAGTAGGGATGGAGAAAGATTTGTGTGTCTTTGGATCTATTTAAATTTGGCTTAGGATGAGATGGATATAGATTGAAGTAAGAAACTACTTATTTCTTATCTGAAAAAGATTTGGAAAAAACCTTATATTAGATCTCAGAAATTTCTGACCCCTTGATCTCACTCTTTCCATTCACCAAATAATTTTCCCTCCTTAACTATTCCTTAAAAACTAACGGTACTCTTTCTTTTATGCAGAAAGTACACCTATACGCACTTCTGATGTTGACTATCGACTCTTAGAGGCATCGAAAGCTGGAGACTTAGAAACTGTGAAGGTAGGTCAGTGCTTTCGGCGTCCTGGGTAGCACTGTTGAAGCTTTGCTAACCAATTCATTTTAAGCTTGTAAGTGAAACTACTCAAATCCAAACAATAAAAGGGATGAGCAGAGTAGATCCACAAATGAGAGATCTTTAACCACGAAGAGTTTCCTAGCACTTGCTTTATATCCATTAAACCACTGTTTTGTCACTTATCTTCTCATTACATGAAAGCTCTTTTATTTCCACTTACATTAATTAAGGTGTTATTTTTGGCCACATTCATAAATTTTTAAGCTGGTTCAAGCCCAGGTAATAGTGCAATAAAGTTTGAAAAAGTATTTCTTGAACTTTCTCACATTTGCTCCGGGAAAGCATCCTTATCATCCTGCAACCATTTGGGATTATTTATATGCAGAAGATGGATTTTCTTTTCTCCTTAATTCTGCTTGCCAAGAAAATTGTATCAACCTTTGTATGTGTTATAGAAACAATGGTTATAGATTTAAACTTTTTCAAATGTAAAATTATATTCTAGGGTCTGGCCCAGTGGCATAGTGGTTACGTTCATGCGCTCTGCTTTGGCAGCCTGGGGTTCACAGCTTCAGATCCTGAGCGTGGACCTACACGCCACTCATCAAGCCATGCTGTGGCAGCATGCCACATACAAAATAGAGAAAGATTGGGACAGATGTTAGCTCAGGGTGAATCTTCCTAAAGTGAAAAAAAAAGAGGAAGATTGGCAACAGATGTTAGCTTGTGGCCAATCTTCCTCAGCAAAAAAAAAATATATATATATATATATTCTAATATGGAATATGCTTTTTAAAAACACACACATTTCCCATCTATAATCATTCATGCAGGGATGAAGATAGCAGAGGGTATGGTTTTTGTTTTCGTTTGAGGGTTGGTCTTGTGATTTTGTTTATATTTCTTGTTTTTTAAAGGAAGGCTAATTGCAAAATTGGTATTGACAGTCATACAGCGTTATTTTTTACAAACTAAACTTTGTCACTTCTTATTAAGTGAACTTTATTTTTGTGATTTTTAGCACTTTTATCACTCTTGATGTATACTGGTTGAAAATGACAGTGAAAACTTTCTAAGTTCTGTTGCCCAGAAATTTTATTGTTGTTTCAATATGTGGCCACTTCCAACTTCTCTTCCATCTTACAACATCATCTAAATTATTTAAAGAAAAATAGTAAATTTCAGTTCCAGTAGCCACCGGGGAGAAATTCTCTTCAATCAAAAGTTATATATTTTTTCTTAAAAATACTTTTATCACTTGAAATGTATCCTAATAAAAGAAAATCTTTAAGTATAAAAGTGATTAGGACTCCTTTTCTGTATCATAGCATTATAACTCAGTTATGTGCCCATCATAATTAAATTAATAGTTTATTTTTTTAATGTATAGTTTTTACATACTACACATTAGTTCCACTTGTTTTGTGTATAATAGGCAAATATGCTACAGCTTTTAGGTTTCCTAAACAATCCATTCACCGTACAAGCCAAATCTATTTTTGTGAATGGAATGAAAGTGGCAGAAGAAAACAAAGCACAAATTAAGTGAGAAGCCTGGTAAATTTCTTTTGCTATAGGCTTTAGAAAGTATTAGAAATTAAGATTAGGAAAAAAGGCCGTTTGCTGAGTAAAGTATTTGAAATTATGAAAAGCAGGTACAAGGGATGTAAAATTGCTTTGGCATTCAAAAAGAAAGTGAAATAGAATAGAGAGTAAAGAATTTCCAAACATTTAATAAACAGAGTGGGCTTTTATTTTTGTAACCTGGCAAAATGAGTTGTGTTTCATTCCCTGCCTCTTTTTGCCAGTATTCTCTGCAAAAAAAAAAAAAAAGTTACTGTAGAATACAAGGAGCAGAAGAAAAAGCAGCAGCAGCAGGAAGCAGCTTCAGCCATGTGAAGCACTACAGAAGGTGTTTACTGCCAGTTTTTTTAGTTTATCTATTATTCATTTTTATTTAATTTTATTTTTTGATTCTATAATTAATGGGTTAAATGGCCACAGACTCGCTTTTGCTTAAAGGATAGGATGTTTGACCTGGCCAGATTACAACAGATCTTCAGATTTTAGAGTTTGGTGCTTTTCCACATAGAGTTGATAAGATTGTAGGCTCTCTCTTACTGCCCAGACTTCTTTCTGTCACGTATGAATTGTAACGCCTGAAAAGTCCTGTTTTTACCCTACAGTGTGAAAGCCCCAACTCAGTGTATCAGTTGAAACAGATGTCTTATAGGTTCTTGGTTTTTGTATAGTAATAGCTCATTACAGTGATGGAGCAGGAGCAAGACTGTCAAATACCTGGAAAGCCCTGCCTTCATGCCTTGTAGCCTAGAAAATGTCACCGTTTTCTCTGCTTTTTGACGTTTCTTCTTTTTATTACCTTTCTCCTCATCACTTCCCTGAATTGAGGTAATTAAGAAAGTAAGTAATGATGTAGCAAAGAGATCAAGAGACTAAAAATGAAGGAAACAGGGTGTGAGTCTTTATTTGGTCCCTTGCCAACTGTATGAAAAAGGATGTCACTTAACCTCTCTGAGCCTTGGTTTATTTATCTGTAAAATGGAGATAATGTTCAACTTCACAGAGAATTATTCTCTCACTGAAAGAATATGAAATCCTTTGAAATTGTAAATTATTGTGTAAATGTTGTCACTGTGATTCATCTATCAGTCTGATGATGCAATGCAGCCTGTCCATCCTTACTTTGCTTCCTACTGCTTTGTAAGTAGATGGAATGGAGCCTGTGCTGAAATGACAGCATTCAAAAGGAGGAAAGGAGACAGAGAAGAGATTTGGAGGGCGCAGCTGAAGGACATGGAAGTAAAGGCCAAAAACTAAAAATGATTAGAATAAGTTTGATTCATAGAGTTAGGCAAACATCCCCCGAAGACCAAGTAAAGCATTGTTGACTTCATGGCTTTGCTTAGTGAATCAAAGGGCCAAGTGGGTAGTGCAAAGGGCCAAGTGGGTAGAATTAATATGATTTTTCCTCCTTTGCTTGCCAAAGGAGGAGACAAGAACTTTGGGTAATTCTGCAGTCAACCAGAGTTGGTCTTATTTGAGCACAGAATGGCTAAGTGCATGTTGATACAAGCAGACACATGACAGGTAGTCTTAGGGAGGACAGCCTTATAAAGATGGAAAAGGAAGGCATCATTTGCCTTGGGAATGCTTGCTTTATTATGAGTTTTTCTTTTTGATTAGGATTTTGGCTAGGAAACATTGAGAAAGATTAAATTGCTCTGTAAACAGTAAGAATATTTGTAGACACTGTAAGGCCAAGCATAGTGCTGATTTTTAAAACATCGCTTATTTTATCTAATCTTTACAAGTAAATATTCATTAGAAAATTACAATTTATCCAAGATGCCTGCAGTATTTTGGAGCAACATCTATGAATAAATATTAATGTTCTTTTTGTGTTTGTCTGTGTGTGTGTGCCATAAAGCAACTTTGCAGCCCTCAGAATGTGAATTGCAGAGACCTCGAGGGCCGGCATTCTACGCCCTTACACTTTGCAGCAGGCTATAATCGCGTGTCTGTCGTGGAGTACCTGCTCCACCATGGGGCCGATGTCCATGCCAAAGACAAAGGGTATGTGCTGGAATTTGGCTGTTTACGATTCAGTCACTTAAGACTTAAAATTTTTTAAGTCTTAGATTTTCTTCCTATTAAAAAAGTAATGCAAGTTTTTTTAAAGTTTAAAGTGTAAATTAAAACATTATAGTAATGTACAGTATAGAAAGTGAAAATTCCCTATCACTCTACCTCCTAGAGATGATAACAGTAAAATATTACTGTAATCCTCCAGATTTTTTAAATGCATGTACCAGTGTATGGGCTGTGGTGGTGGTTTTTAATGTAGGCGATGATACATACGGTCTACTTTGCAATATGCTTTTTCATCCAGTAGTATATCTTGAATGTCTTTCCATATCAGTATGTAATGGTTCATTTTGTCCTTTTATTGCTTGTATATAGTATTTTATTGCATTATATGAATGTGTCTATATAGTTTGTAATTTATTATTCATCCTTTTTTTTCTATTAAGAATGTATAATCTCATCCGAAAAGAATCCATCCATCCCAGTCAATCAGTATTAATAGAAATATAATTTTATTTTTACTAATTCAGATATTCTGTATTTTTATATTAGTTTATTAATTTATCTAGACAGATTTTAAAGCAGCCATGGAAGCTGTTTAGAAATACAAGAAGGAAGTTTTAACTAAAATGAGCTTGCATATTCTGAGTTAATTTCATATCATCAGAAACTATAAATAAGCAAGCACCTTTCTATGCAATTACATACGAGAGTGCTGTGGGATTAAACTGTACAACTTAGACTTCAGTTAACCGTCATGGGTTTATCTGTAAAAGGGACACATCAGACATGGATAATCAATAATAATATCACTAGCACTTTCAAAACACTGTAGTGCATTGGAGAGCAACCAACATTTGTTTCTGCTGCCCATTTTAGCACTTATTATTTTTGCTCTCAAAACGTTAAAAAAAAAAAAAAGCACTGATTTCTCTAAATAAAAATACACTTGATACCTTGTTTTTGCCATGTCTGAAGTGTAACTTTAAACTTATCCTTTTGGCGAAGCCTTTTTTGTGAGGATGTTTTTGTCCTTTTTGAATGCCAGCTGCCCTCTAATCAGGACTTAGAATCATCTCGGAACAGTTTGCTCATAAGTTGACCCAGCCAGATTTTCTCATCTGATAGAGTTTATGGTTGACATCATTATTTTTCTCACTGAAATTTCTGTATCTCTTGGATTGTGAGTTTTCATTGCTTGACACCTAAATATTTAAACCCATGCACATAAACCACTTCTGAATTGTTAGGAGAAAAAAATAAAAACCAAAACAAAAGATAGAACTTGCTTAAATGAAAAAGTTAAATTGCACTCTATGTTTTGTAAGTAAGCCTACAGCTTTCATTAGGAAAACCCAAATGGAAGAAAATCTGAGCGATAGTAAGATCAGATTATTGATTAGTTATTTCTGAAATCACTTTGTGCTCTTGTTCTTTATATTGCCAGGATGAAACCTAAATTAAAAGTATGGTAATGATGGGGCCAGCCTGGTGGCATAGCGGTTAAGTTTGCACGCGCTGCTTCTGCAGCCTGGGGTTCACCAGTTCGGATCCTGGGCCATGGACCTATGCACTGCTTATCAAGCCATGCTCTGGCAGGCGTCCCACATATAAAGTGGAGGAAGATGGGCACAGATGTTAGCTCAGGGCCAATCTTCCTCAGTAAAAAGAGGAGGATTGGTGGCGGATGTTAGCTCAGGGCTAATCTTCCTCAAAAATAAATAAATAAATAAAAGTGTTGTGATGGAACCTTTTTCTGTGGATACATCTGTATGTATTTTAAGTATAAAGATTGCTATAAGATTTGTATCTATCACCAAGAAACTAGGGAAACTTGTTATATTGAAAGGGACATTTTTAAAATTATGAATCCTTATAATGATCATTTTAACTCAAATATTTGTTATATATCTTTAAAATAATTTTCTTCTGTTTAGTGGCTTGGTACCCCTTCATAATGCTTGTTCATACGGACACTATGAGGTGGCTGAGCTTTTAGTAAGGCACGGGGCTTCTGTCAATGTGGCGGACTTGTGGAAATTTACCCCTCTACATGAAGCAGCAGCTAAAGGAAAATATGAAATCTGCAAGCTCCTTTTAAAAGTATGTAATTTTAAAAATTATAAAATATGAAGTATATTTATTCATTGGTTAGTATGTGAGATTACGTCAAAGTAAATTATTTTCTTAAGTGCGGTAAGTGCTGTAGAGACTGCTTCCATTTTGATTTTAGGGGATGTTTCAGTGTGATCTCATGATACGTGAGAAGCTTTGAGTAGTGTCTGAAGTGCCTTTCTGGACTGATTTGATTAAGTTCAGTTCATCACAGTTCATCAAGGTAGGTTTTGCAGAGAGTTGAATTAGTTTGCATTGCTTATCTAATATAGCATTGATATCAGAAAACGTTTGTACAAGGAAAAGCAAGTTTTTTGATCAAGTTTGATTTTTTCCTTACTGGCTATTTTATTACTGTTAACAAACTCATGCCTCATTATGAAACATTATTTAAATGCATATATCTTATAAGAACATTATTTTAATATCAGATTTTTATTAAAATATAAAATAATCTGTAAACAAAGTTATTCATATAAATTTGGGGGATATACATGAAATAGTAGAGACTAGTAGTTATATGAAACTAAGTTAATAATTTTGTGTTCTTTTTAAATTAAAGTATGTGAAAAATGACCAGACATGTATTTATATAGTTTTCTCTCTTTTTTGTAACTAGAGAAAAACTGATCCTGGTTAAATATAAATAAAATTATTCTCTCACCACTTTTATGGTACCAAATATGTTCTTATGAGTCTTGAGAATAATACTGTATTTGATACTTGTTCTTATTATCACTGGTTGATAAGAAATAACTTCCAGGTCACCATGAATTCATTGTCTAGCTTGGTTTATTCCAGATTTCTCCACTGGGCCAATAGTCTATGTCAGGCTCATAATAAAGATTCTTGACTTTTATTTACTTTATTTCATAGGTATAGGTGATTTAAGCTTTAAAAATCAAATTAATTGTTAATACGTTTGTATGTAATTTCATGCTAGGTGTTACGACTTACAAGACTTACTAACCTTTCTTCTTACTGATTGCATTTAGAGTTAAGTGCTTTTTCCACCTGTGTGTCTTCCTCTTCCACACTTCTTTTTCATGATATACACTGAATATCTTTATGTAATTGAAAGCTGGTCAAATTAACATTCAGGCCATTCTTAAAAGGAAAAGACTTTCCCAAAGACCACTTGGAGTTTGAGAAATTATATGATATGAGAAGTAAAAGGCACTCAGCACCTTCCCCAATTCACTGTCACTGCTGATCCTGAGGCTTGGGGTTTTGGTTGAGAAGTGGTTAGGAGCTGATTCAATATATTGCTAAGTAGGAAATTTGGAAAAGAAAATAGAATTTTGCTCTGTTTTTCAAAATGCATATAGAATAGATAGCTTTCCTTGGATGAGTGAAGGTGAAGTTAAAAACAAATAAACCTTAAGAAAGATGCCACAAAAATGCAAACCCCATTTGGTTTTTTTGGTGTTTTTTTTTCTTTTTTGTAGCATGGAGCAGATCCAACTAAAAAGAACAGAGATGGAAATACACCTTTAGATTTGGTGAAAGAAGGAGACACAGATATTCAGGACTTGCTGAGAGGAGATGCTGCCTTGTTGGACGCTGCCAAGAAGGGCTGCCTCGCCAGAGTGCAGAAGCTCTGTACCCCAGAGAATATCAACTGCAGAGACACCCAGGGCAGAAACTCAACCCCTCTGCACCTGGCAGGTAAGGATCTCCAGCACTTCAAGTCTCGCTGTCCTTTCTTGCACACCTAATACAGCTTACCAGAAGGTGAAAGAAATGCTGAGCATGGAGGGAACTAGTCGGTAAAATGCTTTTGATGGACGTAATTTTATATAGTGTCTTATTGTAAAAGCTGTTAATTATATGATAATAGTATTCGCTTTTAAAGTGAAAAGTCTTAAAATTGTAACATTTTTCAGTTATTTTTATTTATATACATATATATTTTTTTCTTGTAAGCTGACATGTTTGCCTTGTTTCACTCTAATAGCAGGCTACAACAACCTGGAAGTAGCTGAATATCTTCTAGAGCATGGAGCCGATGTTAATGCCCAAGATAAAGGTGGTTTAATTCCTCTTCACAATGCAGCATCTTATGGGGTGAGCATGCTAGAGTTCAAGTGGAGGAAACTTCCCTGAGATTTACTACTTTATTAAATGTATACTGTACACGAAGTAAGCAGATATCTAACCAATAGCATAATGTAGCGCAGTTTTAATCTTACTATTCAGAATGTTTTTTAGCCTATCTTTTGGCCAAGGACCATGCTTTTTATAGCTTTTTGGTCTCTTCACATTATCTAGCACAATAATAGGTGTTTAATGACTGCTCAGTTAATATTTATTGATACAGATAATAAATCTTAACTCTACCTCAAGTAGATTTTAGAAACTGTGAAAGCCAGTAGGTTCTTTATAGGCATGGAAATTATAGTTGCTTATGTTTATCATTAGCATCTTGAAAATTTTCAGGTAAATGGTTGAACTATTTGTAAATATGGTTTCGTAGAGTTTGAAAGACTAGTGAAAACCCCAGAGTGAAAGTCCCGAGTCATTCCTTCAAAGCACTATAACCATACTCATCAGCTGGGAGAGGAAGAGGGATGTCTTGCAGCCTTGATGACATTTGTTGGAACTGACTGCCTGGCAGTCACCAAGGCCCACTTCAGACCTGAGGAATCACACAGGAATAGATGAATTCTCCTGTGCTTGTCTGTTCATCTACTTAATCCCTATTTGACTGTAAAAATCCACAGATTCCAGATTGTACCTACCAGGGGTTCTCACAGTTGGAATCACTTGATGAGGACAGTTTCTGGATTTGCAAAAGCCTAGCAAACTACAAGTAAAAACTAATCGTTGTGATTTCCCTATTCTCTTACTCTCTACTCCCTTGCCCTTCATAATGAGAACATCCTCTTCCTCTCATGCCCCCTCTGCAAAGACCAGTATTTCAGGGAGATGAGAAATCTGAGTGGGAATACTTAACAATCCAGTTTTGAGTTGGGCAAACAGAAAAGAAAATTATACTTCCAAGTGTGATATAAATTAATTGAAAGTTTTCCGATTTAATAAATATTTTGTTAGTATTAAAATCCTCTTGAAACTGTAGTAAAACTACCTTTCCTAAGATGATTAATCTTTTATTAAAATTGTTAGAATTTTCTTTTAACCTTCCTTCCTGTAAGATTCTCATGTTCACTGTACAGATATTTGTGCTGTAGACCAGGCGTGGTAAATATTTACCGCTACCACACTGCATATACATTTATGTATAATCCTTTTACCTTTGAGTTTTAACTATAAATATATATCATTTGGAGATTAATGTTTACCACTTCGTAGCGTGATCCTTCTCCCCACTAGTCCATTTGCTAAGCTTCAGTTAAGAGTTTATAAAGCTGATGGAATCAGTAGAACTTAAATCAGAGTCTTTTAACTTCTTTATAAGCCTACTAATGAGTAAGGGTCAGTGTGGGCAGTCGCATTATAATTCTTGACCTGATCTAGTAAAACTTAGACTATCAACTCTGTAGACTGTGTGGATCATGTCTTTCAGTATATCCCATACATTGTGGGTGTGGAAAAGTTCTGTCCCATCAGTCTTCCTTTCACAGTCCTCACAGTTGTCACAGAGGGTGAAGAAAGTAAAAATTTATACGAGTATTTTACCTTTTAATTTCCATTCTTCTGATGGGAAAGGTATTGAGATGTTACTTATTATATATGTGTGTCATTTGGTGACCAGTGTGCAAGAAATAAAATGTATAGTGGTTCTCTTTTGTGGCTAATAGAATTGTAGTGTGCAGGTCGGCCTTGTCTTGTCTCATGTTCCCTTGAAGCTCTCTGGCTGTTAGCTGCAGGGAGGTGCAATGCAGTCAGTCTGCTGACCTCTGGAGGCCCATGGTTCCATTTTCATAAACTTGTTTCAGCATTGTCCACCACTCCTGCTCTCCTCTGTAACTCCAAGTGAGAAAAATAATGAACATTTTTTGTTTCATTCTCTTTTTATGTTATCCTCTTTGTTACTTCATCCCTACTAACCTCTTTGTGAATGAAGGTAACTTACCAAGGTGGAAATGAACAGATGATTCTCCAGGCTGTGTAGAGGACATTTGGTAGAGGTTTTGATCAACCTGGTTCATCCCATCCTTCTACTAAGGAATGCTTATGAGCTAGATAATGGGTTTGTAGCAGGTATTTTTACCTCATGATGTGGGTGGATTTTTTGAGACACTAAACGTCCTTCATGTGTTAAACTTGTAAATTCAAAAATCAAATATCTGTGAGTTTTGGATTATGTACTGTTATTCACTAAAACCTTTACTTTCATGGTTTCTTGACCTTTTTTGGTTGCCATGTCTTTGCCACGTGCAACGTGTACTCTTTCCGTTAACATCTCTCATGACACACAGTGATTCTCTGTTGGCACTAGGTAAGGTCATCCTCCCCTCTGAGAATCTCTGCTCTACAAAATAATTTTATCTAATGCAATCTGTATACCATATAATCTATTGTCAGTAATCATATCAAGTTAGTATTTATCTCAGTCTCAGTAATCTTGAAATAAGGACAAATGTTAACACCATATAAAAATTTTAAAAGCTACTTTCTCTTCCTTTAGCTAAAGGGTAGGTATAATTATATTTTTGTTATTTCTGATATATAAATCTATTGTATCTTTCCAAAGTCCTTTTTTGTTTACATTACACATAAGCCTTGGTTAGACACTTAAATGAAATTGTAGGGCTCTGGTCCACATTTCTCTGTTAGGATGGCAAAACACTGGTTATATAGTCTTCATCCCACTGATGCTTGAACTGGCCTGGCAGCAGGGTGTATATGATGCACTGCCCTGAAATAATAGTTTTGAGAAGATTTCTGTGGTACTTCATATGGGGTAGAGGCTTCTATATAAAAACAAAGCTATTTGTAGAGTAGTTTGAAGTATAATCTTACCCAATGATCTCTACTTAAATAGCTTCTCCCTAATATCATAAGAAGTTTAAATAAAAGTTGCAGCCTTCATGAGAGTTTATATTAATGGTAATGGGCCTTATCCTGTAGTGTTTTTATATTATAATGCCTTATATTAACTAGTCTTTAATATACTTTTACACAAGACAGTTCATTTTTCTGCCAGTCAGTAAATTTGATGCATTGATATTTATTTACCACAAAGCATGTAACTTTCTATTATAAGAGTAAGTGATTTGCTGAGTTTTCCCTCTCAACTTTTTCATTTTTTGGTGCTTTCTCTAAAAAGTATAATATTGGAGGAATTTCATGACATCATTGTAATAAAGCCTCTGTAGAATTAAATAAAATGGTTCTAACCAGAGCCTCAGCACATTTCTCTTCTTCCTGCTTCCCACCTTTCTTAAATTAAATGAGGGCCCTCGCAGTCTTTTTGTGTAGTGTTTGTCATTTAAAGCATTCTGTGCTGCTGCTGGATTCCGAAGGCGTATTAAACTGACTCTTTCTTCTGGAAACATTCCAACAGAGTTCCGCTCCTTTTCTAGACCTTCCAGTTCAATATTTCACTGTTATATAGAACTGAGCTGTAGCTTATTTATTGCATTTATCAGCCTTAAAATGTCAGTTACTATTTTTGCCCCAGTGGTGTAGCGATTTAAAACACCTAAGAATTGTGTTTTCAGTCTAGTTGGGTAGTAGTGCACTTCTTCCTGTTTATTGCTCTTTCAGATGTTCGTCAGCAGATTTAACAAGTATGTAATTGGTTTCTCTGAGCATAAACTATAATTACAATTCAATATAAAGAAAGTTTAATAACACATACCATATATGCAATTCATTTACACACACACGTAATTTTCCTTGGACTATCTAATTTTGGAAGCCTTTGCAAATTAGTCTACCAAATTACATTATTCTGCCAGTACACATAAGAGTAGAACAAAATTAGTCATCAGCAACACAATTTACTAGCCTATAGCCTTACTGGAGAAAAGCTGGAAATTATGCCATGCTTTTGAGTTAACTGAACAAAAACAGCTATCCTTTTCAACGTATGTCTTTTGAATAAGGGAGGTAAATTACTGAATTTTGTTTGGTTTTGTTTTAAGTGATTTTGATAGTACCACAGATGGTACCTATTTCTGCCTTTTGTGTTACGATCAATTTTATAATGATGGTATATCATTCATAATCCCAAAAAGATCACAAAAAATAGTCTGTTCTCAGAAGCCCTAGTCTCATTATACTTTTTTTTGGTATTTATATTGTCAGAACAAATGTGGAAGCTTTCTTAGAAGTTGTCTGATTTGTATTTTTCTAATAAATTTTCTTCTCTTTGTTCTCTGAAATTACTTTTCCTAAAATTGATAAATATTTGTATTATATTAAAAAAAACCCTTTAATACTACCTCAGAAAAAGTGCCTGTTCTTTTTGAAACGAGTGTCGTCAAGAAAGGAAGGACTGCCTTAAGGAAGCTGTGAAGAAACATGCCCTAAATCCCATCATGGGATGTTTCTGTCTGTGTCTTCCCCATCTCTTCCTGTTTCGTGAAAGTCAGCTTCAGATAACTCAGTTTATTGCAGTTGAGCAACAGAGTAAGTTAGAAATCTACTCTCAACAGAGAATGTGCTTCTGAGTTAATTATCAAAAGTGATCAAATTATACCAGGAAATGTGTGCATAAGGAGTATAATACCAGTCGCACAAAATTATAGAATATTGGAGTTGAAATGGATTTCAGAAATACTTTAGTGAAAACCAAACTAGCATCCCTAAAAATGTTTATAAAAATAAAGTTATTTTTAATATTCCCAAAAGCCTAATCATTGAATGCATATTATCTTTGCATAATCAACTGTCTTCAGCTTATTTTATAAGGACTCTTGGGAAGAAGCTGAACCCTTTTGTTATATAAAACGTATTATTTGAGAGAAAGTGCTCTCCTTGAAGCTTTCTCCTACACTGTCTTGCACAGTCCTGCCCTTTATCATTCTTCTTCAGTTCTTACTGCCCCCTTGTCCTCCTCTGAGGACTCTTCTTCCAGGCTCCTTTCCCAAAAGATTGTTGTTCTGAAGGCTTTTTCCCTGTTGTAATTATCTTTCTGTGTTCCTTTTCTTAGTGAGCTCATTGATCAAGTAGCTACGACTATCAGCTCAGTGTTGCATTTTGTAATCCCCTAGGGTCTCTACCCCAGGGCCAGCACTTAGTAGGTATTCACCAGATGTTTGTTTGGTGGGTGAGTGGGTGAGGAGAGTAGGTGAACAAGTAAGTGATGCCCTCTTAGCTGTGCTCCAGCCTTTTGTGTCAAACCATTTACAGAACATGTGTCCTTTGATACTTTACCTCAAAAGCTACATACCCCCGAATACCCCAAGTGAAACTTACCTTTCTTATGGTTTCATTCCAACTTAAACTTTTGCTACTCAATTACTGTTAATGGTTTTACCTTTGTTTTTTAATCTTCTAGACCACATTTTTAAAAAAAGGTAGTCGTCTTTGATTTTTCTTTCTCTTTTTTCCTCTGTAGTTAATTTATCTTTCGAAAACTTTGTATTTTTCTTTTCCTTCAAAATTTCTCATGTTTAGCCCTTCTTTTCCATTCTTCTCTAACCATCACAGTTCAGGATCTCGTCACCTCACGTCTGGGTTTTTAGTTAATGTGTCTGCTGCTGACATTTCCTCCACCCCCTATGTCATTTTGGACATGACTAATTTTTGTAAAATATTGTTTTGTTAGGTTATGTTACTTTCCCAAAGGCTGAAGAAAGAACGCTGAGAATCTTTGAGATGTGTGTTTCAATCAGTAGATCAGATTGCAGTGGGTTAGAAGAGACGTGGGCAGATAAGAGAAGCGGTGGGTATAGGAAGCTTGTTTGAAAAGTTTGGCAGACAGATTAGAGCATTAGTAGGAGACTCGGAGTCAGGTAATTGTTCCATTTTATGTGTTTGTTTTCAAGCAAAATCTGAATATGTTAGAAGGCTAAATAAAGCATTTTAAAAGTGCCCACAAAGGGGGCTGGCCCCGTGGCCGAGTGGTTAGGTTCGCGCGCTCCACTGCAGGCGGCCCAGTGTTTCGTTGGTTCGAATCCTGGGCGCAGACATGGCACTGCTCGTCAGACCACGCTGAGGCAGCGTCCCACATACCACAACTAGAAGAACCCACAACGAAGAATACACAACTATGTACCGGGGGGCTTTGGGGAGAAAAAGGAAAAAATAAAATCTTTAAAAAAAATAAATAAATAAAAGTGCCCACAAAGAATTACAGGATAAAAGAGTGATTGTGGAATTGAGATTTTGGAAGAGGCAAGAAAAGATGGAGTCAAAAATATAGGTAGAGGGGTAGGAATAATATTCTTTTTGAATAGAAGAAACTTCTATTAAGGATAAGAATACAGATACAGAGAGAATGAAATGTTAAATAAAACAGTGTCCCCGATGGCGCTTTACCAGATGATCTGATTCTTAACTCTTCACATCCTTTTTCTTCAGCATGTGGACATAGCAGCATTGTTGATAAAATACAACACATGTGTAAATGCAACAGATAAGTGGGCATTTACTCCTCTTCATGAAGCAGCCCAAAAAGGAAGGACACAGTTATGTGCTCTACTCCTAGCACATGGTGCAGATCCAACCATGAAGAACCAGGAAGGTCAGACACCTTTAGATCTGGCAACAGTAAGTTCCCTTTTCAAAATATTCCTTTCCAGAAGTTCCCTTTTCAAAAGTATTGCTTTCTGTACTTGCAGAGATGACATTAAATTCCAAGGCTTAGCAGGTTTACCTTTAGCAGTGCATATTTCACTTAGAAGAACAAATTTCCTTCCTTCTGAAATTTTTTAAGTTCTCATTTTTTATATAATTTAAAACTCCGAAGGTGAACTAAGCAGTAAATTAACTTACTTCTTTTTGCCATGCTTAACTTGGAGGGAAACATGAACCATAGAAAACACATACTAGAGTGATTCCTCAAAGAATTACATTTAAGAAAGTATCTTACACATTCAAAATTATTTGGCATGTTATTCTAGAGCAACTGATGTTCATGATCATTTAACTGAGGCTATGAGATAGTCAAAGGAAAATTAACTTCTGGTCAGTATATTATTATCCTGAAGATGGAAATTAATATACTCTAGAAATATTTTCAAAACAAAGAATTAAATTTAGTGGTTAAATATTAACTACAAAATTAAACAACAGCATCATCTTCCCTGAACTTCTTGAAAATCAGGGAGTTACTGTATGGCCACAATTATGTATAATTTTTTAAACCAGAAATACTTTTCCAAGCCACATTCTGTTTCCTGTATCTACTGCTAAGTAACAAAGGATTTCAAAACACTTAGTAACTTAACCCAAACCGAGGGAGTGGCTTATACAGTTACTTAGTATTTCTCACAGTTCTGTGGGTTGACTGGGCTCCGGTTGGTAATTCTGCTGTTTGTTCAGCTCCCTTCAGCTGGGAGCTCAGCTGAGGCTGCAGCATCTAGGATGGCTGGTCATCCTACAGGGCCTCTCTCACCTGCTATCTCGTCTCTCGGTATCCACTCAAACTTCTTTACAGCATGGAGGATGGCTTCTAAGACAGAAAAAGTGAAGCTGCCAATTCTTTTAAAGCCTGGCTCAAAAACCTCAGAACATTACTTCCTCTGCTTTCAAGGGGCAACCCAGATTCCAGGGAAGGAAAATAAATATGACCACTTGATGGGAGGGGTGGCATACGTGTACACAGAGGAGGGAATTAATGGCTGGCTAGCTTTGGAGGCTGTCTCCCACATCTTCTAACAGCAGTTAATGCCTAACAAACTGGAAAGTTCATGAATAGCTAGCCAAATTAAAGTGCTGCCGCTTTAAAATTGCACCAGATTTTAATTGTACATTCAGTTCTTGAGTGTGCACTGAATAACTGAACAAAAATTATTGTAAGTTGTTTAAGCATAAACAAAACATAGTAAATATGGAAACTCCTAAAGAAGAGACTAAGAATCAACACTCTGAAATGTGCTTTTTTGTTAAATGAAAGATGAAATATTTTATTTTTTAACTCTATTCAAATCTTTATTAGCTTACATATTCTTTAAATGCATATGTAATCAGTATGAACAATCGTATGTACACTTTTCCCTTAGTGTTTAGAAAGTTTTCCAGGAATCAACATAGCCCACATTCTTTTTTTTCAGTTAACCTTTTTTGTTTGTTTGTTTTGGTGGCAGGAACACCTAAGATGTATTCTCAGCAAGTTTCAAGTATATAATATAGTATTAACTGTAGTCACCAAGCTGTACATTAGATCTTCAAAAGATGAAATATTTCTTAAAAATTGTATAGTTTCTCCAGTTCTACCCACTGAAACTACTGGGACTCTTTGGAGCTGCAGATTAGAGAAGGAAAGAAGACAGAATGATCAAAAACAAATAGGGAATAGGGAGGCATTCATTACAGAAAAAATTCACAAAGCGTTTGGTCCTTAGTGAAAAACTTACCGTTTTAAAATGTACTATTTTGTGTTTTTTGTATTACTATTTTTAGGCTGACGATATCAGAGCTTTGCTGATAGATGCCATGCCCCCAGAGGCCTTACCCACCTGTTTCAAACCTCAGGCTACCGTGGTGAGTGCCTCTCTGATCTCACCAGCATCCACCCCTTCCTGCCTGTCCGCCGCCAGCAGCATCGATAACCTCACTGGCCCTTTAGCAGAACTGGCAGTTGGAGGAGCGTCCAACACAGGGGATGGTGCAGCGGGCACAGAAAGGAAGGAAGGAGAAGGCAAGTATGCCCTGGGAATGCTTATTTGGCTTTTGACTTTTGTTCTTTTACATTAACAGATTCACTTTTTAATATTGGTAATTCTTGAACATCCTGTCTGCAACTTTTCATATCCATAACAGCTTATAAGAAATATGTCTTCATAAAATAAGTTCCTTGATATCTACATTGTTCTTACTTATATATAGTCCAGTACATCTGTTTCCAACCATAGTATGTTACTGAACTACTGAATGAGTCTTATTGCTGAAATATATCAGAAAAAAACTGAAAGATTACATAAGGAGTGAAAACTAAACAATAGCTGATAAATTTGGAGTTTTAAATCCACCATTAAATATTTTACAAAAGAATTAGATTATGCTCTATAATATTAAAATTAATGTAAATACTACTGATTTTATAAAGATAAAAATAAACGCTGCTTTAACTTCTCAAGCAAATTAAAGATTACTTGAAGTGCCTGAATGAAGTTTGTGTATTCTGGATTATTTTATGCTATGTAAATTCATCTGCACAGCCACGGATGTCAGAGAGCCATGGCTTTAAGTGAATACTGGACCTTCCTTTAGCTTGATAAAGTTCTTTCTGAGAAACATTAATATATGTCTGTTTTAGTTGCGGGTCTTGACATGAATATCAGCCAGTTCCTGAAAAGCCTGGGTCTTGAACACCTTCGGGACATCTTTGAAACAGAACAGGTAAGCTCTCTTACATATAGTTGAGAATGTTAAATTAAATATCAAGAGTTACTAATTGCTACTCATTGTTTCTTTTTTGCTTAACTGCTATTTTAAAACTCACAACAAGTTTCTAAAGAAGACAAGGGAATCCAGTATTGTATACTTCTCCCCAAATTGCCTAACAGATGATGGGAGTGTTTTTTTGTTATATCTTTATAAACAATCTGGCTCTATATGATTTATTACATGTCAGGACTTAGGCCGTGAAACTGCCTCAAAAGAATATTTTCAAAATCTTCCTTCACTGTTGTGTTTCCAAAAGGTATTGACACTTACTCATCTCATTTTACTACTAATGGGACTAGACTCCACTTAAGGAGTGAGAAATTTTTATATTAACTGTTTAGCAAAATCTTCATGAAGCAATTGTCCATTAAATTGGAAAGCAAAGTAATTCTTGGACAAGTATACCTTTTTAAAATTGCCCCTCTATGAAGTTTCTGTGGTTCAGTTGGAGTCTAAAATAATGTTGAAGCAAAACTTGGCCATATATTCACAGACCTATCCTATTTTCGGGTACATCTTAAAGGTCTGTGAAGTATAGTGTGAAGTCATCATTAATGTGTTTATGAACTTAGATTCTTCTGTTTGTCATTATGTTTTTTACAAAATAATGAGTTTTTAACTTATTACTTTATGCTTTTATTAACATGATCAGTGTTAAATATTGAATAATAATAATGAGTTTAAATTGATATACATAGAACCTTAGAATGGGAAAGCTCTTTAGAGATCATTAAGCCATTTTCCCAGATGTAGGAATCACCCTTTTAACATCCACCGGGGAGGATAACTTGTTACAATGAGGGCCGGTATAATAAAATGCTTGTAATTAAAGTGTGCCCAAACTGCCCCCGTGTATAATCCCTTGATCTCATGTTTACATTTACCCTGTTTTGCACAGAAATCTAATCTCTAGTCTACGTAAGTATTCATCTCGTAGAGCTGCTGTAACAAATTACCACAAACTTGGTGGCTCAAACAACAGAAATTTATTCCCTCCCAGGCCTGGAGGCCTGAAGCTCAGAATCACAGTGTCAGCAGGGCTGCAGTCCCCGCAGAGGCTCTGGGGAGAATCTGTTCCATGCCTCTGCTGGCTTCTAGACCCCTATGGCTTGTGTCCACATCACTCCGGTCTCTGCTTCCATCTTCCCCGTCTGTCTTCTCTTCTGTGTGTCTTTTAGAAGGACATTCGCGTTGAATTTAGGACCTACCTGTATAGTCCTATGTGATCTCCTCATCTTAAGGTCCTTAATGTAACTACATCTACAGAGATGTCAAGAACAGTTTCCAAGTAAGGTCCTCCGCAAGCTCTGGGGGTTAGAACATGGATGTGTCTTTTTGAGGGCCGCCATCCAGCTTACGACAACATAATACAGCCCTTCATGTGATTCTAAGACCATGTCAACTTCTCACGGACTTACCCTTCCAACCACTCACTCCTACAAGGTTTCTCCTCTTTTAGGATAAATTTACCTTCTTTTTCAATTATTCTTTATATAGATACAGTTTCCAAATTCTTTGCTGGCCTCTTTGCCCCATTCTGGCTTCTTTGTAGATATATAGTCAATTTGGAGTTCGTCAAAATCCCCAAGTCTTTTTCATATCAGTTAATACTGGTAAGATTTTCTAATGTCTTCTTTTTTTTTTTTTTTAGCTAAATTTCTTTATATTATTTATTGTAGTTCACCTTTAATCCTCTTAATGATCAAAACCGTGGATCAGAAATAGCACTGGGCTAAAAGAAGACCTTGATTCTGATTATTTCCTGCTGCTTCTTAGCTTGTGACCTTGGTGAAGACATTTAACCTATCCCTTCCCTTACCTGTAAAATATAAGAATACCTTCAAACGTCCAGGTAGTTAAAGTTCCTGGTCAAACTGTGCTTCTCTGCCAGTTTTCAATTATGCTCTAATGAAGCATTGGATGTGTCTTCTGTCTGGTGGTAAGGACTTCATAGACTGCTATAATCATTTCCTTTCCTTTAAGCTTCAACTACCATTGATTCACCCTCTGGTTTGGAGATTTCTTATGAGAATATCCTAAACACTAGAATCTTTTTGCCTTCTTCCCTGCCTGAAGGTATTAAAGCTGTTTTAAATCGTTATCCTCTGCTATAGCCATATTCCAGCCATATCTCTTATTCCCAAATCATATCCACAATAACTGTGAAATTTCACACATCTTTACTTAATAAACCAAAGACCCTAATTCAAACAAATAACTCCAATTGGCTGTTGAAAGTTTTTCAAAGGACTTGAGTTTCTACTCTTTCACACAGTTTGCATCGTAATTTTATTTTCTTTTTTCTTTTTTTACTTTACATATTCTCTTTTTCAGTGACTGATTTCCTGTGGCATGGTTATCTCATTAATTTTAATAGTTTAATGGTTTAGGCTTACAGTTGGTCCTTCTGACAGCTTATCCTGGCTTCATCAGTTTCATTGTTATCTTTTTCACTGCAGTTTTGTTCTGAGTAAATGGTTCCATTGATTTTCTTTTTGCCAGAATAATTTCTATATCCCTTTTTTTGATCATTATGTTGACTATACCATTAATGTATATTACCTAGCACAGTTCCCTTCCTCCAGACAAATGATACTGCCTTTCTTTGTATTGAACTATGTTTGACTGTCTGCTGGCCCAGTCATCGAGCAATCAAATTAATTTTCATTTTGACTGCAAGTGTTACTTGACTAGCCTTCAGTTGTGGAGTAATAAATTCTGTAACCGTTTCCATTACTTACCCATAGAATTTTCTCCTGTTAACATTCTATATCAGGCTAATAATATGTGATGATGGTCAAGATATTTGTGTAGGCAGGGTTCATGCATTGTATTCATTTAATTCATGCCTATTTAGCTTAAGCCAGAGAGTCATTCTCTTTCCTAAGATACTTTGATACATAATATCTTGTTGTTTCTCTTTGTACTCATGCATACTTCTCTCCCAGTGGAGTTGGAAATATAGTTACTCTGTTTCTGGTCCCAGGAAAACTTCCTTCAGAGCATCAGAGCCTCACATCTTATCTTCACAGTTGTTCTTTCAGAAGTCTCTTAACTAACTTGTCTTGACATATATACTTTACCAAGTTCTATATTAAATAACGTATACTTGTATTCTTTATAGCTAGTTATATACAGTACCAGTGTCACCTTGGCCCTTTATAATGTAGCTTTCTGACTAGCACACTTTTCCATGGGAAAGACCGATTCGATTTACACTGCAGTCCTTGGAACAGAATGCCGTGACTTAGAAGACTCCTTGTGAGCATATGTATGGTCAACCTGTATATTTTCAGGAAAAGTGACCATATAAATTTTTATTTCAAATTCTTAAAGACAAAGGCATGGACTCAAGTAAATTCATTGTGAACATGCTTCTAAAGTTAGTTCTAATAACTGTTACTGAAGCCTGCAACCTTGTAAGCCCAAGTAAAAAAAATACTTTTTTCATTAAAACTCTCACTTTTCTGTCTCCATTCCAGATAAAATGAACAAATCTTAGAAAGAAGAGGCAGTCCTTCTTGAAGTAACCTTCTTGAAGTGACATTTGCTTTATATGCAAGATGATTTAGCTGATACATGGATGGTCGTTATTTTAAAGATTGTAATTCGATTTTACTGTGTGCTAGATATAAATAACTGGTCCGACAAACTTGTAATTTCTTGGATAAAACAAAGTTAAGATTTTTTTTTTAAAAGGAGTCAATGTAAAGATAATTTCCAGAAAAATCTTTTCTAGAAGTATAAAGTAAGCCCTGCATCTTGGAGCAACATGTCTGAAATCCAGATAACCTGCTTTACTTCCAGGTGCTTCATTTCTTTTCTTGATACAATAAACTCATATTTACTCAGCTTCAGAATTTTTGAATAATCTTTCCTTCCATTCCTTTTTACCCCCCTTAACCATTTCTATGTACCAGGCCCTGTATCTCTCCCTTTGAAATTGCTCTCTGATTAGTGTCTTCTACCCCACTCCGTCTTCATCTTGTTCAGTCGCTTTCCCTTCCAAATCTGCCCTTCATAGCACCACCATTCTCCTCCTAAAACACAGCTTTGTATTACTCCGCTGAAAAGGCTTCCTGGGACCTGTCAGATGCTATCTTACCGTGATACGTGGAGCGCCTTAAGATCTGCCCTTTGCCTGTGCTCTGCCCAGCTCTTCTTTTACCCGTGTGTGCGTGATGCTCTTACCTTTTTGACCTTCAGTACTTAGTCTCTCAGACGTTCTGTATTCTCTCACTTAAGTTTCCTTTTGCACATGCTGTTCCCTTTCTCTTAAACATCTGCCCCTTCTTCCTCTGCCTGATTGACTCCTGCTTCTTAGCTGAATTACCTTCTTCTAACAACCTTCCTTGACCCCCTTTCTTCCCTCCTAGTCCTCGTTACAGCCTTGACCAAGTTGGTAACCTTCATAAGAGTTCCCGTAGGGATTCCCCCCAAATTTACCAACCTTTACCGTATTTTTTGTTTACTTTTTATCTCCTTGGAAGAGGAAATAGCCTGAACTTTGGTGGTAGTATCCTGCTCATTTCCTGGCCCCACTCTTTTACTACCATTTTGGACCAGTTATTTAACTTTCTGAGCTATAGTGGGTTGTTTTAGAATTAAATGAAGTATTTATTTAGTTCCTTTTTTGGAAATATCTAGTATGTAGAAGATACTCGTTAAACATATTATATATGAAGGAGTGAACAAATGAACATAAACCTAAGTTCCTTAGCTTATCATTTAAGGTTTTCCAGTGGCCACTGCCTGATGAATATGGGGACAAATTGGGCATGTGACTCAAACCAAGTAAATGTTTAGTTATTTTAGTTCTCTAGGCATCCTTTTAAGAAACATAAGCAAGGGAAAGATTCCTATGGCAATACATCTCAGCTCTTCTGTGTACTGTTTTTATGACTTCTCTGAGCCTCAGTTTCATCATAAGGGTGTTAATAGTACTTCGTAGGTCATCATGAGGATTAAATGAGGTATTCATTTTATGATTGGGGATATATAATGAACAAATATATTAAACGTTCTCCATTTCTTCTCTAAAACCTTGTAGGACTACTGTGTTGTGCTGGCCTGGTTTCTGCATCTTCCAGATAAACGCTATATGTATCAATTCAGAAAAACTTAAGGATTTTTTGAATTGAAGCTACCATATAGATATGAGATCCTGTTTTTTATGTTAATCTTATTTAAACTGAAGTATAGAATGCTTGGAAGGAAAAACATGGCATATCAGTAATGTAGTAAGCCCTGTATACAGTTTCCAAATTATATTAAAATCACATTTGCTAAAAATGTAAGGACTTTTATTATTTTGTGAAATATTCTGTCTCAAAGATATATGTTTCAGAACTGTTGCTTTTTAAAGCTCTGCTGTAAACCACCTTTGAGTGAGTGGAAGTGAATTGCCCATTTTGTGCAATGAAGCAATTATTTCTTAAATGGCTACTTAAAAGCAATATAGTAAATTATTGCCAAAGAACGAGTGATGTATGCTTGTTGCATTGAGAAGATCGGACGTATTATATAATATTTCATTCTGACAATAAAAATCAGCAGAGCAGGGCTGGCTCTGTGACCGAGTGGTTAAGTTCGCGTGCTCCGCTGAGGTGGCCCAGGGTTGGGATCCTGGGCTCGGACATGGCACCACTCGTCAGGCCACGTTGAGGCAGCATCCCACATCCCACAACTAG